>NC_029792.2:68007677-68007893 GCF_000816755.2 Arachis ipaensis
CAACACCCTGAGATACACAATTGATATTCACTGCAGGTGAACTTCGGCCTACAGGAATAACAACTTACTGTAGGTGAACTTGGGCCTACAGGACCTCTAGGGCCAATGGAAATGCAGCAGATGAACATCCAACCAAACATCATGCTACAAGGCTTAACTCTTTATTCTTATACTCTTCTCTTTATATCTCTTTACTCTGTTCTGGTTTCTCTTTTC
>NC_029792.2:68011714-68017877 GCF_000816755.2 Arachis ipaensis
TTCAGAAACGATCTCGCGTACTCGAAAATCGGGGTTGTTACATTCTACCCTCCTAAAAGAAATTTTGCCCTCAAAATTTCTGCCACGTGCAAGAATCCATCTTAAAGTGATCTACTTTCTTCAAGCCATCCTGACGAAGAGGTAGGTCCGTTCCTTACAGCATCCAAATCTAACATATTCATTGCCATGTATAGCATAACAGCTATTAGGATAGCTGGTCTTACATCGATTCGTCGTTCAAATCTCGATTAAACCATGCCTATTCACAGTCATTGAGGTCTTATCCGCACCAAACAATCAATATTAAGGTGATCAGTCATAATATCTTAAGTTAGGCACGAACATTCCCAAAATGAGCACTCATAGACATTCATGCCAAATGTATCTTGAAGATACCCTAACAGCATGGGACACACAAGCAGAGTATGCAATGAAGCATAGTCAGTCCACTCCCCAGGCTCTACTGGGAACGAACTGCTCTGATACCAAATTGTAACGACCCAATTTCTGGTACGTCATGATCATACTAGAAACTGAGCGCTACCAACTTGTCTACCTATCTATTATCTATTATTTATTATATGAGCCTGATTCGTTGTTAAAAGCGTAGTTATTTTACGAGGTACTTTTTTTTTTTTAAAAACATTTGGAATAATAGACGAAATCATTCATAAGCAATTCACAACTTATAGCAGATAAAACAGTTATAAACAACCATAAATAAATATATCACATGCAGTTGATATCATTCGGTTATCCAGCCTTTATTAGAGTAAAGATCTTTAGTTAGGACACCCCTAGATATAGCTAAATAATCTCTATATACATATATATACATACAACATCCCAGGCCCTGACCTGTTCAAGAAGTCCCTAAGCTGGCACCCAGGCTAGCCTAGACTCTATACTCACCTAGTCCCTCTAAACTACTAATGCGAGGGAAAGTACGTTCTAAGTCTTCACAACTCAAGTCAAGTGGAACGTCATCAAAAGATAGAACATCATCTGCTACTCCTCTGCACGATCAGACTTTTCCAATCGTTAAAACTTTACAGACTTTTTCTTCGATTTTTTTATCTTTTCTTCAACTTTTTATCTTTCGTTTATCTTTGCCTCACTAACATGTTATTACCACTCCCTAAGTATTTTATGAAGGTAATTATGAGATTCTGAGCTTAAAGTTGTCTTTCTAAAGCTTTTACAGAAAACTGCCTTTTTCGCATTATTTTATTATTTTTATTAAAATATTATTTTTAATTAAATATTATTATTTAATATTTTATTATTATTTATTATTTTATTAATACATTTTCGAAAATTAACTTAACTTTACCTTTAACCTTTAAAATTTACTTCGAATCAAAACCCCTAACCGATACGGTTCAAAAACTAGGTTCTTCGTGACCGCGTTATCGAGCTTGTCTCAACTAAGGTCTTGAGTTAAAGATAATATAATGACAATGAGGATTGAGATGCTTGATGATACAGAAGAGGTATTCCCTTTACTGATCTTTCGGAGAAATCCGTGTATTCAGAAACGATCTCGCGTACTCGAAAATCGGGGTTGTTACACCAGTGACGGTTCAATGCTTGATTATATGTTTCCTGATTTCATGAGCTATCTTCTCACAAGTTTACTTGTCTTTTATTGTGTGATTTGAATTAGTAGAATCTGATCTATGTTTGTCTTGGAGAACTTATCTACTTTTTAACCAAGTAGACAGAATCATCTTAGCATATAGTTGCATTGATAGGTTGCATCTCATGAGTCTTACTTTTCCCATTCATTCTCTATATCTCCTTGAGCTTAGCATGAGGACATGCTAATATTTAAGTGTGGGGAGATTGATAAACCACTATTTTATGGTTTATTTGGTGCTCAATTGAGTGGTTTTTATCAAGCCTTTGCACACTTATTCATACAATTTACATGATTTTACAATTCCTTCCTAGTTTTGTTCTATAAGTGAAAACTTGCTTCCTGAGCCTTTAAATTGTATATTTTTAATCCCCTTTATACCATTCGATACCATGATCTGTGCGTTAAGTGCTTTCAGGCTTTATAGGGCAGAAATGACTTAGAGGATGGAGAGGAAGCTTGCATAAAGGGAAGGAGCACAAGAAATAAAGGAGACAACCAGCAAGGAGCGACGCGCACGCATGGTTCATGCCTGCGCGTGAATGGAAGTTCGCACGGTGACTCGTGCACGTGCTTGACGCGTACGTGTGACACGCGAAGATGACTAGCGACGCGTACGCATGACTGACGCGTACGTGTGACATGCGCTACCTGCAGAAATTGCAGAAAATGCTGGGGGCGATTTTGGGCCGAGTTTGGACCCAATTTTCGGTCCCGAAACACAAACTAGAGCCAGGGGACAAGCAGAGACTTAAGACACATTCTCATTCGCATAGTTTTAGTTATAGATTGGAATCTTAGAGAGAAATCACTCTCCTCTAGGTTTTCTACACATTCATAGTTTTTATGCTTTTTCTTTGGATATTGAGAAGAGATACTACTTCCATTGAAGTCGCTATCATTCTAGTTTGCTTTCTTATTCCTTTACTCTTTTCATTACTTATTAACCCTGTTCAGATAAGGATGTTGCATTTTGGGATTTATTAGTGCAACGAATTACTTTCACCTTTAATTAATTTTCAGTTCCTATTTTATTTAATTTATCATATCTTCTTCTTATATGTTTGTGAACGTTGTATTCATGTCAAATTGGAAGTTGTTGGCTAACTCTCTATTTACTAACGTGAATCCTTCAATAAGGAGAGGATTAGGACTTGCGAATAAGTATTAGCTCAATCACATGACTTTCCTTTATTTAGTTAGGGTTAACTAAGTGAAAACAAAAACCTCTTGATACTACACTTGGGAAAACCCAACAAGGATAGAACTTCCAATTAATCTTCCCCCGGTGAAGGCTTTTATTTTGATTATATAAATTCTCTTGTTAATTTTCATTGCTTTAATTTACAATCATTTACTTTTATGTTCTCCAACTCTAAAAATCTCTCGGAAACCTCCTGATTAATAAGATAGCACCCTTTTGTCAAACTCGTTGGGAGACGACCTGGGATTTCTACTCCCAGTATTTTTATTCTAATTTTGTGACAACCCTTCTAAATTGATAAGCGGATTTTCGTTGGTTAGGAACTGTACTCGCAACATTATTTCTATATTAATTTCTTAATCTGCTAATTTCTGCCTCCATCACTGGTGCTTTACCCTTCTTGTGCATCCTAAAAAGAAGAAAGAGAAACAAAGGATTTCAAGATCATCCGGCAATAATAAAACAAAATCAATGAGGAAGCACAAATAAAGTGAAGAAAAATTTAAATTCTTAATTGGAAGCGTTCAAGATAGTGCGATTTGAAATGAAACAGTGTGCATATTCCAAATGTGCACGCGGTTAGAACACACACACACCGGCCTATTAAAACGGCAATCGCACTATTAAAATAATCAAAGCTCAATGCCTCTCAATCAACTTAAACAAGCACCAAATTACTTAATTGAATTCTTGATGGAAATGGTTATTGAGGTTGTGGCCATGAAAGTTCATTGATAAAAAGGGGGCACAACAACAATAACCATTTAACAAAGTAACATGTCATTGGTTCATCTTGAAGCTGTGAGAATCACATAAACAATGTGTTTAAATTAGAGCAAAAGATATTTGATCAAGACATCAAAGAATGAACACTTGTAATGTGATTACTCAATTTAATTGCGAAGATGAACAATGAAAAATTTGAATGCAATTAAGATCAATGCATTCTCAACAAATCACCCATTAACAAATGAATAAAATTCATGTAAGACATGGGTGTTTGGAACTTCAATGTTCATTAAAAAAAGGAATGCATGGTTAAATTCATCATCAAAATTCATATTTGAAGTTGCACAAATCATAGAATATGCCAAACAAGAGAATGTTAAAAGCATATGATGGCCAATTCACATGAATCAAACAAAAGTTTTATATAGGCATTTCATCAAACAATTATTGTGCATCGTGCAAATTCATGACATTTAAACTCAAAATCAATCAAAATCAACTCAATAATTCAAATATCAACACTTGCAAAACAAAGAGAACTAAAGAAAGCAATAAATTCAATCAAAGTATCATGAAAAGAAAGTAAAAATAAATTCAAAATATTAATCATAAAAAGGAAATAAAAAGAAATAAAAACCTAAAAATCAAAGAGTGAAGAAAGCAAGATGAGAAGATAAAACAATGGCACGTGTTATAGACACTACGAGCTCACGGCGGTTGGCTTCGCCGGAGATGCACCAGAGTTCCACAAGGGTGAAGGAACTCTCCGGTGGAAGAGAAACAAAAGAGAAAGAGAAGAAAGAAAAGTAGAAGAAAGAGAGAGGAGAGAGAAAGAGAGGTGGCAGCGGCAGGGTCGCCGGGGAAAGGCCGGGCAGCTGGCGGCGCAGCAGCTGAGAGAACAAGAAAGAAAGAGCTGCTGGATGAATAGGGGATTTCCCTTGGATAACGCCCAGGTTAGGGTGGGTGTGTGCGCACGCACAGGAAGCAAAAGAGAGAGGGATGCGAGCGCACATAGCGTGCGAACGCTCCAAACAAAAGGGATGCAAAGAAGTGTGCGGGAGCACAAGGCTGTGCGCTCGCACAGATGACTGAATTTTTTTTATTTTTTTTTTTTTGAATTGCATGAGAAGGGGTCATGTGTGCGTGCGCACACAGGTCTGTGCACATGCACAAAAGCAAAAAGGAGTGGGGTTCATGCGCACAAGCTGTGCCAACGCTCCCACCAGAAGGGAAGAAGTTGGTGTGCGGACGCACAAGCTTGTGCACTCGCACAGAGAGTCCAAAAAATGGCAAGTGTGCGTACGCACGAACAGGTGCGCATGCACAGGTCACAAAAAATAGAGGAGCGCCCACGCACAAGCTGTGCTAGCGCTGCGAACTGACGAACGGATTTTTGACGGTTTAGAATTTCACAAATGAATTCTCGTTGCAAGTATAGTTTCTAAACCAATCACTAATCCTTTCATACAAAAAGTTGTTTGTCACTAGTACAAACCCCTAAAATTTATAAACCGAAGTATTGGACCTCGGGTCGTCCTCCCTAGGAATTACAATGAAGTGTCTTGTTATTGGTTATGAGTTATTTTGGGGTTTGGATAAGGAGCATGAAAAGTAAATGGCAATGAAAATAAACTAAAACTATAAAAGGCTCTTGGAAAGGTGTGAGAACTAGAAGTCCTATCCTAGTTATCCTTCTCAATTGTGATGAGAATTGTTCATTGCTACCACTTAGTTAACCCTTACTAATTAAAGGAAAGTCAAGTGGATGAATTTACTTAAGCCACAAGTCCTAGCCAACTCCCAAGGAAAGACTAGCTTTAGTGCACTCCAAACCAATTAGCAATCTCTCCAATTATCAATCGACAAAGGAATTAGATAACTCAAGTGTCACTAATTACTCTACCATAGCCAAGAGGAACAAAATCTATACTAAAATCCAACCAAGCATTTCATCAAACACTTGGAAGGCATAAAAGAAAAGCAAAGTAAATTGATAATAAAAATAGAATCTAACAACAATTATGGCAAGGAATTAACAACAACAATCAAAAGGAACACAATTATTATGAATTACCTCTAATTGAATTGAAAGAAAATAGAAGGAGCGAAAGTAGATCTACAACAAAACATAAGAACAACATAAAGGAAATTACAACTAAAGAATAGAAGAAGATGAATGTAGCAACAAAGAATTGAGAGATAGAAGGAGATGAAAGCATGAATTAAAATCTAGATCTAAGATTATTAAACTAAACCTAATCCTAATTCTAAAGAGAAGTGAGAGCTTCTCTCTCTAGAAACTAACTCTCACAACTAAACTAAAACTCAAAAAATGATTAGTTGTTGGGAATTGTTCTTTTTCTCCCTATTCCTTCATCCTTTTATTCCTTTCCCTTAGCAATTTGGTGCCAAAAATGGGTTCAGAAACCCTCTCAAATCGCCAGGCACGTGTTGCATTAATGAGGTCATGTGCCATCATCAGCGCGTGCGCGCATGGTACGCGTGCGCGTCCCTGGTCGATTCTGCAATGTGCGCGTGAGCGCCTTGTGCGCGTGCGCGTGCAGGGCTGACTTTGCTTCTTTGACTTTTTA
>NC_029792.2:68018952-68100586 GCF_000816755.2 Arachis ipaensis
ATTGAACTTTTGAACCCTCACCGGATGTGTATCCGCTCTATTCACTCAAGTGTTTAAGGGTTAATTCACTCAATTCTCTTCTAATCATGTTTTCCAAAATTTGATTTTCTTCTAACAATCAACACTTATTCGATGCATGCATACATTCATCATGAGGTCTTTTATTTAGGTTGTAATGGGGTTAGGGTCAAGGTAGGATCATTTATGGTCAAGTGGACTAGGAATTGAATCTTCGATTAGCTTAGACTTTCCCACCTAACCTATTTAATGACCTATACAAATGCAAGCTGTTCTAACTACCCATTCTTCACTTTTTCTTACATACTCATGCATTTTCTTTTCATTTCACAACACTTATGCATTGATTCTTATTGAGCTTCACTTTGGGGCATTTTGTCCCCTTTATTGCTTTTCTCTTTTCTTTCTTTTTTTTTTCTTTTTTTTTCTTTTTCTATATACATTTTTTTTCTTTTCTTTTCATCATCATTTTTTTTTTATATAATTTTTTTTCTTTTTCTTCTTTCAAACTGAATACGAGAACATCAATGCATAAGGTCTCTACATTTAATCAATACATGAACATGTGCCCAATTCCTAAGCATAAAGGTGTACTGCCCCTTTTTATCCCATCCAATGTTCCCAAGCCTCACCAACTTTGAATAATAAAACACTCTCACTAGCCTAGGCTAATCAAAGATCCAATCAAGGGCTTTTCATTGGTTTTCCGCCTTGGGCTTGTAATGAGCTAAAATAAGAATGAGTTGGTTAAGCATAGGCTCAAAATTGGCTAACAATGGAGAGTAAAAGGTTGGCTATTTGGGTAAGTGGCAAATGAAATAATGGCCTCAATCATATAAATGCACAAACACAAGAATTAAACGGATATATAGAATCAAGCAAATTAAGGATCACAATCATGGAAAGAGAACAATTTCACACAAGAATGGAAAATAAGTGGTTATAAAATGTAACCACATCAATAGGCTCAAGTCTCACAAGCTTGTGTTCTCAATTCAATACATGCCTCACAAGGTATGAAATTCAAGCAAGTTTCAAAAATTCTTTTTCAATCAATTGGGTTAACGCCCTATATTTAAACTCCTTGAAAAATCTCAATGTTTGACTAAGCATTGTTGTGATTGAAAAGTTCAAAAATTTTCTTAGTTCACCCTTTCCTTTTTCACTTAGAACCAATATATTATGCAAAAAGGGTGCCTAAGTTTCACTTAAAACATGATTTCTAATCACAACCGCAAACCAAAAACAAAGATAAGCAAAATGTATAAAGAAGAATCCAACTAAAAGTACGGAATCTGTCATCCAAAAGATCTAAAAATATCCAAAAGCATCAAAATATCTAAGATCCAAAATAAGCAATAAAAGTATCCAAAGCAAACTAGAAATGGCATCAAAATATATACAAAGATGTGCAAAATAGGATAACTAGGCTGAAAAGTTCACCGGTTCCCAGATAATGCTACCGGTGCCCTCCCCACACTTAAAATCAAGCATCGTCCTCGATGCTAAACCGGAGGATCAGTGGGAGGGACAACGATAGGCTCTGGCTCTGACTGTGGCTGTGGGACCAGCTGAGGGACGGGCTCCTCCTGAGTCTGAGGTGGCTCGGTAGTGTCAGGGGCATCCTACTGAACCGGCGCCTCCGCGTCCTCCTCCTGATGATCCTGCTCATCGGAGGCCGGAGAATCGGGAAGCGGAGGTAGCTCAGCGCCCAGAGAGATAAGTGCCTGGTCCATCCGATCCAAACGGCGTCTGACATGGTGGCGCTCTCACTCTAAGAACCGGAAGAGATGCTGGACCAGAAGATAGGTAGGCTCAGGTGCTGCTGGAGGGCCTGTAGATGGTGAAGGAGCTGCGGGTGTAGAAGATGATGGGCTAGCTGTAGGGGCTGGTGGTGAAGGTGTCCCTACGACAGCTCTAGCCCGAGAGCGGCGTCTAGCAGGTGGCTTCTCGTGCACCCAAACACCCCAAGGGATAGTAACCTCCCTGTCATCTGCATCAGCTGGTGGTGGTCGCACATCATCATCTGACCACGAGACATCAGCTAAGGCTGCCATACTCGTGACCAATGTAGGAAATGGAAGGAGGCCACGAATATGCGCCCGCCACATGCACTGTCGGATAAGTCTAGGGAAGGAGACATCCTTCCCCTCCATAACATACCCGATCAGCAGAAGCATCTCCATGGGGACCTCAGAAAAGTGGGTGGTAGGCAGGACGTAGTGGGCGAAGATCATCTGCCAAGTCCTGGCCTCCCTAGTCAAATGAGTGAATAACATCCCCTTTGCCTTATCCGACATCCTGAAAAAATGTGATAGAATATATAAAACATTTAGCATGTAACAAAGAAGGCATGTTCAGGATACAATTATCAAAGAGCAATCATGATGTTGCACTGAATATGCAAAAGTGAACAAGTAAACCAAAAAAAAAAAAATGCAAGCTTCATGAAAGTCAACAACTCATATTCACAAGGCAATAATATCATCATATAGTTGAAGGAATTTGTTAAAGATGGTTAAAGGTGAGTGGAAGTGGAATGGTTAAAGAAGTTAGTAAGTTAGAAAAGTAGGTTAGTGATATGATGATATTTATGCGTAATGAAAAGAAAAGTTGTGGTTTATGTTCACCATGAATGTGCAAATCTGGGAAGTCAAAAAGGAAACGGAAATTTGCCCAAAACTGAAATAAAGATCAAGATGAAACTAATTTCCTTGAAAATCGGGCAGCATTCTGGCTTAAAATTGGACGTTCCCGGATAGCAAAAGAGCACAGTTAGCACAAAAATAGCATCAAGCACGCACAGCAGCAAACAGATATTATGTGGCAACACATATTGCATGGAATATCAACCCAAAACCAATACACCGTACCCAAGGAAGCAAGCAGCAGATATGCACATACGGAGCAATTATCAGGCCTAGAATCCTCTATCCAGCCCTAGCTACCTAACAGCAATTATATCTATCTAACCTAACATACAAAATTTGAATTTAGCTAACTAACATGCAATTCTAGGAACTAACATGAATGAGCAAATGAAAAGGAAAAATAGAAAAGAATTAACAGAAATGGAGCAGGAACCTGGGAGCCGGGAAAAACTGAAAATGGCAAGGGAATTCGGGAGTAGGGCCACAGAATCAGAATTCGCGCCGCCGTTAACGGTGGCGGTTATGGCAGAGGCGCGGCGGCGAGAGGTGCTGCGGCGGCCGAGATGAAATGAGTGAGTGAGAGGGAGAGAGAGATTGAGGGCGAGTTGCCGGCTGTGATGATGGCGCGGCGGCGGAGATGGCGGCGCGGTGACGGTGAGAAACTGAGGGGAAGAGGGACGGTGAGAGGGGTGAGAGGGAGAAGAGGTCAGAAGGAGAGAGAGGATTTATGGTGAACGGTGGTGGTCGGCGGCCGTTACTGCGGCTGCGACGGCAGTTGGGGGAGAAAAGAAGAAGAAGATGGAAGTTGGGGAAATAGGGGTACGCGACTGCGCAGTGTGCTTCGCGAGCTAGGGTTATCCCTATTTTTGAATCGGCGCGCGCGCGCACCTTGCGCGTCCGCGTCCATTGAAAAAAAACGTGGGTCCTACGCGTGCGCGTACAACGCGCTTAAGCGGGGTTGAGCAAAATAGGGAAGACTAGATTTAGTGCACTCCAAACCAATTAGCAATCTCTCCAATTATCAATCAACAAAGGAATTAGATAACTCAAGTGTCATTGCAATGTGCGCGTGAGCGCCTTGTGCGCGTGCGCGTGCAGGGCAGACTTTGCTTCTTTGACTTTTTATGCTTCTCTCCACTTGTATGCTTCCTTCCTTGCTTCCTTTGATCCATGCCTAGCCTATTTCAATCCTGGAATTACTAGCAAACACATCAAGGCATCTTTATGGAATCAAAGAAGAATTAGAATTCATCAAGATAAGGCTTAAAAAGCATGTTTTTACACTTAAGCACAAATATGGGAGAGATAACAAAATCATGCTAATTCCTAGGCTAAATGTGACAAAAGGTTATCAAAATACTCTAAATTCAATGCAAAACAAACCGTCAAATTGGGGTTTGTCACGAACATAGGGCATATCCAAGAGTGTGCACGTGCACAGGTCGGTGCGCACGCATAGGATGCGAAACACAAAGGATTTGTGTGCATGCACAGGTGTGTGCGCACGCACGGATGCCATGTTTTACAAAAAAAATTTCTCAATTCCTAAGGTTCTCAGCCTTGGCTCTATCAAAATCTCAACCCCAAACATACAAACATACAAATATTCATGGCCCACAAGGAAATTCAACCTATCTAGCCTAAAATTTAATCCAATCCTATACAAACTAATTCTATCAAAAAGCAATTAAGTCAAACAACTATAAGTAAAAAGAGAAGGGTTAGAACAATATTACCATGGTGGGGTGTCTTCCACCTATCACTTTAGTTTAAAGTCCTAAGTTGGACTTGCATGAATTCATTGATCATTTTGGGACCTCTCCAAGGAGGAAAATCTCCAACTCCTTGGCATGCTTGGGTTGTGTGTGGTAAGATTTCACCCTATGACCATTGATTTTGAATGTAGTTCCATTGATAGGGTGCACCACTTCAACCACTCCATAAGGCTTGACATCCACCACCTTGAATGGACCATCCCATCTAGATCTCAACTTTCCGAGCATCAACCGCAACCTCGAGTTGTACGCAAGCACCTCATCACCTATCATAAAGCTCTTCCTCCTAATATTTTGGTCATGGAATGTCTTGGCCTTTTCCTTATAGAACTTAGAATTCTCATATGCTTCTAGCCTAAGACATTCTAACTCCTCCAATTGGAGCTTACGTTCCATTCCTTGGGGTCTTGTAGGCAGTCCTATATGCCCATAATGCATCTCCCAATCTGGAACTCCAGTCCTTCCTTTGTGGGTTGACCACTTTCTCCAAGATTCACTTGATCTCTCTGTTGGATACTTCTGCTTGCCCATTGGTTTGGGGGTGATAGGCTGTGGAAACTTTGTGAAGAACCCCATACTTTTTCATCAATGCCTCAATTTTCTTGTTGCAAAAATGGGTTCCTTGGTCGCTCAAGATTGCTCGTGGCGACCCAAATCTACAAATGATGTTGTTTCTCAAAATTGAAACAACGATATTAGCATCATCACAATGGGTAGGAATTGCTTCCACCCATTTTGAGACGTAATCCACGGCTAGCAAAATGTAGACAAACCCATTAGAATTTGGAAATGGCCCCATGAAATCTAGCCCGAAAAATAAATAATTTCACAAAAAATCAACAGTTGTTGAGGCATTTCATCTCTTTGTGAGGTATTTCTAGATTTCTGGCATTGATGATAAGATTTGCAAAATTAGTTGGCATCCCTAAATAAAGTGGGCCACCAAAATCTACAGTCTAGCACCTTCCTTGCTGTTTGTTGTGGGCCAAAGTGACCCCCCACTCTCAGATGAGTGGCAAAATTGAAGGATAGACTAAAACTCGGATTCTAGTAAACACTTCCTATTTACTTGGTCCACTGACCTTAGGATTTTTGCCAGTAAAGAATTTTATAAAAACACTCTCGTTGTAGATATAGTCTCTAAACCAACAGAAATCCCTTCGTACAAACGTTTGGTTGTCACAAGTAACAAACCCCTAAATAAATTGATAACCGAAGTATTCAAACCACGGTTCATCTTCTCAAGGAACTGCAGGGAAGTATGTTCTTATTATTGGTTATGAAGATTGTAAATTGGGGTTTTAAGAATGAGGAGTGAATAGTTTAATTAGCAATTAAAGTAAATAAAGAACAAGCAATTTAAATGGCAAGTAAAATAAATAAATGACTGTAAATAAACTCTTGGCAAGGTATGAGAAATTGGAGGTCCTATCCTAGTTATCCTTATCACTGATGATGAGAATTGAATCTTATTATCCACTTTGTTAACCTTTACTAAGATAAAGGAAGGTCAAGGGATTAATTGGTTTGATCTTCGGATCCTATTTATTTCCTAAGAAAAGATTGGGATTATTGAAGTTTAGTTTAATTAACAAAGATAACAATTATCATTCATGTTTGAGTTTGATAACTCCTGAGTTACTGATTTCTTAACCAAGACCAAAAGGAGAAAAGTAAATCTACTGGAATAAAAATTCCTTCAGATGGGAATAACAATAATGTAAATAAAAGAAAAGCAATAATAAACTGAAATAACTCAAATAACATTAATTCAAAAGAGTAATCTGTAACATGGAAGAATTCACAAATTAAATTGCAAAAGTAAATAAAAAAGAATATTGAACCTGATAAAGAGATAATCCGGAAAGCAAATAAAATCGTAATTCTAAATCCTAATCCTACAGAGAGAATAGAGAGGAGAGAACCTCTCTCTAAACTAAATCTAAATCGTGAAAACTAACTAAAGTGGAGACTCCCTTTGAATAGATGCATTCCTCCACTTCATAACCTCTGGTCTATGCCTTCTGGACTTGGAATTGGGCCGAAAAGGGCCTCAGAAATCGCTATGAGCTTTTTTTGCAATTTCTGGTGCGTGGCCTCTGTCACGCGTCCACGTGGGTCACGCGGTCGCGTCATTCGGAGTTGTCATTGCCACGCGGTCGCATCAGTCATGCGGCCGCGACATATGTGTTCTGCTTAAGGCGCGCGGTCGCGTCAGTCATGCGGCCGCGTTGCTGCTTCTTCATGCTTGGCATTCGTCCGCGTCGCCCATGCGATCGCGTGGATGCCAGTTTCTGCAAAAACTCTGTTTTGTGTTTTCCTTCCATTTTTGTATGTTTCCTTTCCATCCTTTAAGTCATTCCTGCCTTAGAAGATTTGAAACTAATCAACACACGAATCACGGCATCGAATGGAAATAAAGGTAATTAAAATAATTAATTTTAAAGCCTAGGAAACATGTTTTTCACATACATCACATAATAAGGAAGGAAAAGTAAAACCATGCAATTAATATGAATAAGTGGGTGAAGGATTGAATAAATCACTCAAACTAAGCACAAAATATATCATAAAATAGTAGTTTATCAACCTCCCCACACTTAAACATTAGCATGTCCTCATGCTAAGCTCAAGAGAAGCTATAAAGATGAAGAGGAATGGTAGATTAATATGAAATGCAACCTATCTATATGAATGCAACTAAATATAAAAATGCTTCTACCTACTTGGTTAAAAGTAAATAAGTCCTCCAAGACAAATATAAATCAGATTTCACTAATTCAAATCATACAATAAAAAAAGCAAGTAAACTTGTAAGAAGATAGCTCATGAAAGCAGGGAACATAGAATCAAGCATTGAACCCTCACTGGTAGTGTATATGCACTCTAATATCTCAAGTGTATAGGGTAATTCACTCTACTCTTCTCTAATCATGCTTTCTAAATCTTGTTCTTCATCTAACCAATCAACAAGTATTTAATGTACCAATGCAAACATCATGAGGTCTTTTCAAGGTTCTAATGGGGCCAAGGTAAGTATGAGGGTATATATGGCTAAGTGAGCTATAAATTGAATCCTTGACTAACCTAAGCTTTCACCTAACATACATATACTCTATATAATTCTAATTCATGCCTAGCTACCCAAAATTCCCACTTTTGTATAATTCCCATACTCATGTACCAAATTTTCTTTAATTTTTATCACATGTGCATTGATCTTTTATTAAACTTAATATTGGGGTAATTTTGTCCCCTTATTTATTTATTTATTCATTGAGTATTTTTGAAATTTTTTTTCTCTTTTTTTTTCTTTTTTTTTTTAAAACTTTTTGAAACATAAACACAACATATATCAATGCACATGGTATTTAGTTTAATTTGGTTTTACATGAGCATGTTCCCAAATTTCTGATTATTCTTACTAATTTAATCCTTTCTTATCAACCTATGTTCCCATGTTTCCCCCACACTTAGTTGATACATAATCTCTATCTTAAGCTAACCAAAGATTCAATTTGGGATTTTTACTTTTGTTTTTCTGCTTAAGGCTAGTGATGTGGTTATAGAACAGTAGGGGATTAAAAGGCTCAAGGTAGCTAACAAGGGTGATGAAAAGGGTAGGCTTATTTGGGATAAGTGAGCTAAAATCAAATAATGGCCTCAATCATATGCAAACATGTAAATACACTAAATATTGAACATATAGAATGGAACAAAGCAAAGATTGCAATCATAGTGAAGAAAACACACAAGAATAAAAATTTATGGTTAAATAATGAAACCATGTAAATAAGCTCAAAATCTCATAGGTTGTGTGTTCTTTAGCTCAAAAATCATGTTCCAAATACAACTTCAAACAAATTTAACACAAAAATTTTGATTTAAATTATTGAAATACTATAAAATTTCTTGAAAAAGAAAATATTACTTCAACCAAGTAGTAACTAAATACATAAAATCAAACAAATATGCAATCAAATATGCAGATGCATCAATAAACAAATAAAGAAAATAAAATAATGGTGTTGAAAAGAAGAATATGGCTAACCCATGGAGATCGGTATCGACCTCCCCACACTTAAAGATTGCACCGTCCTCGGTGCATGCTAAGATGTACAAGTGGACGGGCTACTCCAACTGATGTCTTTCTCTATAGATTGTGCAGATTGACTTGCCTGTCTCCCCAGTTAGAAGCTTTCCCTTTTCCTTCCTTGGTGGCCATCCTGAAAGAAGAGAAAAAGAAGGAAAGTAACCCAGAAATAAAGATAAGAACATAAATAAAATATGGGTGTTAATGCCAAATAATAAGGGTTTCATTTACAAGGAAGCTTCAACATGTTCGTGAGAAAATAATAGAAGCACATGGCATACCAATGATGCAAAATTTGCAACAATGGGGAAGAGAGTGGGGAAGGAGAGATAATATAAATTTATGTCAATGCAAAAGTAATACAGATATAAAAGATTGGCATTGATTTAAATAATATTACCTAACCAGAATAAAACAAGTCATTAAGCACCCAAAATAATTCAAGAGAAGATGCAACAGTTAAATAAGAAAATTAACACCAATGGTAAAATAATAAATTTAGAAAAGAAAAATAAAAATATGCACAAAATTAAAATGCAATGAATGAAATATGCAAATAAATTAAGTAAAATAAAAAGAAAGATAAGAAGAATGAGAAGTGAAAGAAATAAAGTAAGAAAGAAAGAAGAAAAGATAGAAGAAATTAGGATTAGAAAAGAAAAGATAAGATAATTGGTGCTGATCTGGATAGGTTGTGCGATGCTGGCGACGCGATCGCGTGGGTGACGCGGTCGCGTGGTGCGCAATAAGGTTAGGCGATGCAGACGCGTGAGGCATGCGGACGCGTGGCCTGATTTGTGCGATTGGCGCGAGTGCAGCCTCGCGTTCGCGCAACGCTCTGTTTAAAATACATTTTGCCAAATCTTAGGGTGACGCGATCGTATGGGTGACGCGATCGCGTGGATGGCTATATTTTGATAATGACGTGGCCACGTGGCACACGCGTTCGCGTGGTGAGGCTTGGGCTTCCAGCACGAGTCCAGCCCAACTCTAGCTCAACTTTCTGCCATACACCCTTGTTACGTCGATTTTACATAGCCACGTGTTCGCGTGGGTGACGCGGACACGTGGGAGGCATATTTTCCATATGACGCGGACGCATCAACGACGCGGTCGCGTAGGGTCAAATTATGCTACAGGCACGCCTCCAGCCACGCTTTCGCGTGACTCTCTGTTCAATTTCTT
This sequence comes from Arachis ipaensis, assembly GCF_000816755.2. NCBI lineage: Eukaryota > Viridiplantae > Streptophyta > Magnoliopsida > Fabales > Fabaceae > Arachis > Arachis ipaensis. The sequence goes on from NC_029792.2 coordinate 68,028,675, forward strand.
TTCCTCCTAACACACTGATGATGCGGACGCGTCAGCGACGCTGCCGCGTCGCGTGCGTGCTTTTTTTTTTTATGCAGTATGTAATGCTAATGTAGATGCTATGAATAATTCCAGGTTCAATTAAAATAAAATAAAAACAAACAACATGAAATAAAATTGAAAAAGAAACGATCATACCATGGTGGGTTGTCTCCCACCTAGCACTTTTAGTTAAAGTCCTTAAGTTGGACATTTGGTGAGCTCCCTGTTATGGTGGCTTATGCTTGTATTCATCCAGGAATCTCCACCAATGTTTGTACTTCCAGTAGCCTCCAGGATCCCAAACTAGGCATGTGAAGCTTCTGAGCAGCTTCAAATAGATTGTCAGGCTCCCGGGGTGACGAATGTCAGCATAGATTCCAGGATCCCAAACCTTGCTTTTAAATCCGCCTTCGTCTTGATCTATACTTTTCCATCTGGGTGGTTTAGAAATTAGATTCTCACCAGGATAACCAAACATTTTCCGAGATCCATCCGATTGATCATGGTGCCAATCCGTGCACTTCGAGTTGAAGCGTGGAACCTTATTGAACCTCGTGCACCAGCTCTGAGTACGAGCCATTTCCCTTTTACTCTTAAAGCCGTAGAGAGCTCTAAGTTAGCCATCTGTTTCAAGCAAACCATATTCAAGTGGAAAAATACAGTTAAAGGTTAAGGATTGTACCCACTTAAAACTTGTATTGGGTGGTAATGGCCTTGGGATAGGTGGTTCCAGTGGTTCTGTGAGTTCTACTCCCTGGTGCTCTTCTGTGAAATTCTCCACTTCCTTGTAAGATTCTTCAAAAGTATCCATGTCCTGATGAAAGCCATCTATGTCTTCCTCATCACTTAAGTCATAGACTGGAGGTTGAGAGAAATCTACCTCCGTATCATCTTCGTATTCACTTGGGGAAGATTCTTCGATCTCAGAGAATTCACTTGCGGATGCAAGTTCATTACTAGGAGAACTTGACTTGTGACTATCATCATCAAGGAAATTTGCTTCTTGGGTTATTCTGTCTAGTTCTTCATGAAAGACTTGCTCTGGGAATTGTGCACAATCCTCCTTAGCATCAATTGTAACATCCTTGACAGAATGCTCCACAACTTTGGATTCCCATGGAGGTTCAGCGTCTCCTATGTCTTCAACCAACTCTTCTTCTTCAATAATGACAGCTTCCTCTACTTGTTCCAGTACGAAACCATGCTCTGTCTTGTCTACTGGAGTTTCTAGTATTTCCTTTATGCTACGCTCTTCATTAGATTGTCCACATGGGGCTTTGGGATGTCCTTGAATGTTCGAATGTCTAGCAGATAATTGCCTTACTGCTTGCTCCAGTTGATGAATGGTTGTTTGAAGTTGATTTACTATTTCCTTGAGACGAACCTCTGATTCTCGAGGTGATAGATTTGGATATGGTACAGGGAGAAGTGGTGGTGTTTGGGAGTAATTGGATTGGAATCGGGGTAAATGCGGATCATGTGGTGGCGAATGGTGAAAAGGAGCTTGTGAGTGTGGTGGTTCGAAGTTACGTTGAGAGGATGGCCTATAAGCACAGGGTGGGGCTTGTTGGTGATTACAAGGTTGTCCACCATGTCTATTTGCTTGGTATGCATTGTAGAATGGTCTTTGTCCATGATATCTTGGAGGGTGTTGTTGCCTAAAGGGGTTGATCAGATCCTCTTGGCTCCATCCATCTTTGATTGCTCTGACCTTGATGCATGTTCCTGTTATAACTTCCATTCCTTTTAATAACAGTAGAACCAAACTCAAAGCGGAAGGGGTGAGAATTCATAGTTGCTAAAAAGAAATAAAGAAGGGAAAAATAAAGACAAATAAACAAGTAAAAGAAAAATATTTACAATAACCAATAATAAGGCACACGATTGCAGATCCCCGGTAACGGCGCCATTTTTTGACGTTGGAATTTTTGCCATTAAAGAATTTTATAAAAACAGTCGCGTTGTAGATATAGTCTCTAAACCAACAGAAATCCCTTCGTACAAACGTTTGGTTGTCACAAGTAACAAACCCCTAAATAAATTGATAACCGAAGTATTCAAACCTCGGGTTGTCTTCTCAAGGAACTGCAGGGAAGTATGTTCTTATTATTGGTTCTGGAGATTGTAAATTGGGGTTTTGAGAATGAGGAGTGAATAGTTTAATTAGCAATTAAAGTAAATGAAGAACAAGCAATTTAAATGTCAAGTAAAATAAATAAATGACTGTAAATAAACTCTTGGCAAGGTATGAGAAATTGGAGGTCCTATCCTAGTTATCCTTATCACTGATGATGAGAATTGAATCTTAATTCCACTTTGTTAACCTTTACTAAGATAAAGGAAGGTCAAGGGATTAATTGGTTTGATCTTAGGATCCTATTTATTTCCTAAGAAAAGATTGGGATTATTGAAGTTCAGTTTAATTAACAAAGATAACAATTATCATTCATGTTTGAGTTTGATAATTCCTGAGTTACTGATTTCTTAACCAAGACCAAAAGGAGAAAAGTAAATCTACTGGAATAAAAATGCCTTCAGATGGGAATAACAATAATGTAAATAAAAGAAAAGCAATAATAAACTAAAATACCTCAAATAACATTAATTCAAAAGAGTAATCTGTAACATGGAAGAATTCACAAATTAAATTGCAAAAGTAAATAAAAAGGAATATTGAACCTGATAAAGAGATAATCCGGAAAGCAAATAAAATCCTAATTCTAAATCCTAATCCTAAAGAGAGAAGAGAGAGGAGAGAACCTCTCTCTAAACTAAATCTAAATCATGAAAACTAACTAAAATGGAGACTCCCTTTGAATGAATGCATTCCTCCACTTCATAACCTCTGGTCTATGCCTTCTGGACTTGGAATTGGGCCGAAAAGGGCCTCAGAAATCGCTATGAGCGTTTTCTGCAATTTCTGGTGCGTGGCCTCTGTCACGTGTCCGCGTGGGTCACGCGGTCGCGTAATTCGGAGTTGTCATTGTCACGCGGTCGCATCAGTCATGCGGCCGCGTCATATGTGTTCTGCTTAAGGCGCACGGTCGCGTCATTCATGTGGCCGCGTCACTGCTTCTTCGCGCTTGGCATGCGTCCGCGTCGCCCATGTGATCGCGTGGATGCCAGTTTCTCCAAAAACTCCGTTTTGTGTTTTCCTTCCATTTTTGTATGTTTCCTTTCCATCCTTTAAGTCATTCATGCCTTAGAAGATCTGAAACTACTCAACACACGAATCACGACATCGAATGGAAATAAAGGTAATTAAAATAATTAATGTTAAAGCCTAGGAAACATGTTTTTCACATTCATCACATAATAAGGAAGGAAAAGTAAAACCATGCAATTAATATGAATAAGTGGGTGAAGGATTGAATAAATCACTCAAACTAATCACAAAATATATCATAAAATAGTGGTTTATCATCCGCCCCACGCCTCCACAGATGTGGATTATCCCAAAGGTAATACTTAACATCACTCTTTAATTTATCTTTTTGCATATCCACATAAAACCCCATGAACCATCAATAACACTCTGCTAGCATGAACTTCCTCTTCCATTTCATTCTTTCTTCTTAATAATTCATTTCTTGCTTGGGGACAAGCAAGCTTTAAGTTTGGTGTTGTGATGACAAGTCATCCTAGCCCATTTTAGCTAGTCATTTTCTTTAGTTTTCATTAGAATTATGCACTTTCTTGAGCTACAAGCAAGCTAATTGAGTAGAATTTCATGTTTCCCTTGATTGAACCAACCATATGTGAATTCATGCCATTTCATGAGGTTTTGTGCTATATTTGTTGCATATTGTGGAAGATTGAATACCTCATGATTTTGAGCAAAGCTTTGATTAGTTTGGTTGATCAATGATAGGTGAAGAAGGCTTGGAGAAAGGTTGAAGCAAAGAGGAATGGCAAGGAGTGAAGAGAGGACAATGGAATAAGTGAAAATTGAACCAGAGGCATGAAGTTAGCCCCAACGTTAGCCCCCTAACTTGGAGGCTAACGTTGGGCATTAAGAATGTATCCCCTGGGCACCAACGTTTGCGCCAACGTTAGCCCCCTAACTTGGAGGCTAACGTTGGAACTTAAGAATGTATCCCCTGGGCACCAACGTTTGCGCCAACGTTAGCCCCCTAACAGATCATTTTGGAAAGTGTATAAATAGGATAGAATTCAAGTTATTAGGAGAGCTTTCCTTTTGGAATTTTCATAATAGTTTTCGGAGAGCTTTTGAACTTGAGTGAACTTTAATTTCTTTGCTTTAATTGCTTTCATTTTCCATTTACTTTTGTCTTGGATCTTGGATTGGAGAATTAAAGAAATTCTGTTTCAATCTCAATCTTGGATCTCTCTGTTTATTTACTGCTTAATTGAATTCCATTTCCGGTTCATTGTTCATCATCTCTTTTCTTTGCAATTTACAATTTCCTTGCTATTGTTCTTGTTGGATCTAGGAAGGCATTGAGATCTAGACTTGGTTTTCTAGTCTCTGGGTCCTGAGATCTGAATTTCTCATTTCAATTCCCTGTTTATTGCTTTTTCTGTTCATTCACTTTACTGCTTCAATTCCGGTTCAATCCCAATTCCCTTTCCCTCTTCTGTTTGATGCAATTTAGTTTTTCCTTGTTTAAATTCTGCAAATCCATTCCCCAATTCCCTTTTCATTTCAAGCAATTTATATTCCTTGCACTTTAAGATTCCGCAATTTACATTTCTTGCACTTTAAGTTTTTGCCATTTAATTTCTTGTTCTTTAAGTTTCAGCAATTTATTTCTTGTTCTCTTTACTTCAATGCAAATTACATTCTGCAAGTCACAAATCACCCAACCAAATCTTGATTCGCTTGACTAAATCAACCACTAAACTAAAATTGCTCAATCCTTCAATCCCTGTGGGATCGACCTCACTCCTGTGAGTTTTTATTACTAGATACGACCCGGTACACTTGCCGGTTGGTTTTGTGATGTTTTGTGAGAGATTCGTTTCTCATCAAAATATCTCATCAATAGGGCAGGAATGGCTTAGAGGATGGAAAGGAACATGAAAAATGAAGTTTTGAGAATCTGGCAGCGACGCGCACGCATGGGTGACGCGTACGTGTGCCTAGCGCAGAAGACGAGCGACACGTACGCGTGACTGACGCGTACGCGTGACAAGGAAATTTGGCAAACGACGCGCACGCGTGACCCATGCGTACGCGTGACATGCGCCACGTGCAGAAAGTTGTAGAAAACGCTGGGGGCGATTTCTGGACTCCTTTTGGCCCAGTTCCAAGCCCGAAAAATACAGAATAAGAGCTGCAGAATGGGGAAAACAGAAGCAACAATTCATACAACTTCTGATTATTCACAATTTAGGTTTTAGATGTAGTTTCTAGAGAGAGAGGCTCTCTCCTCTCTCTAGGTTTTAGGATTTCTCTTATTTTAGGTTTCTTTCTTCCCAATTTCAGGTTCAATGTTCCTTTAATTTAGTTTCTCTTCTACTTTTATTTATTCTAGCTTCTAGTTTATTTATTTTCCCAATTTGGTTTATATATTCCATGTTAGATTTGATTTCTTTAATGCAATTTGAGGTATTTCACATTTATGATTTTAATTTAGCTTTTCACATTCTTAGCTTGAATTGATTAATTGGATATGTTTGAGTTATCAAACTCCTTTGTTGATTGTTAATTGAAAGTTGTTGGTTGATTTGGATCCCTCTAAGCTAGTCTTTTCGTAGGAGTTGACTAGGACTTGAGGAATCAAATTGATTGGTCCACTTGACTTTCCTTTATTTGGTAAGGGTTAACTAAGTGGGAGCAATGAACAATTCTCATCATAATTGATAAGGATAACTAGGATAGGACGTCCAGTTCTCATACCTTGCTAAGAGTTTTCTTAATTATTAATTTACTTTCTTGCAATTTACTTTTCTTGTTCCTTATTCAAAAACCCAAAAATATAACAATCTCCTAACCAATAATAACTACACCTCCCTGCAATTCCTTGAGAGACGAACCGAGGTTTAAATACTTCGATTATTAATTTTATTGGGTTTGCTTTAGTGACAAACAAGTTTTTGTACAAAAGGATTCTTTGTTGCTTTAGAAACTATACTAACAACGAGAACTTATTTATGAATTTCTTTACTAGCAAAAAATCCATTCGTCAAATATGCACCTAATTAGCCTAGTCTTTGACTCTTTTTTCTTCATCAAATATTTCAAAGAGGCATGGTCCGAATACACCACTACCTTAGAACCTAGCAAATAAGGTCAAAACTTATCTAATGCAAAAACAATGGCTAAAATCTCTTTTTCGGTAGTGGTGTAATTCAACTGGCCAAATCTAAGGTTTTTGAAGCATATGCAATAGTGTAAGGAGTGTTACCATCGTGCTGTGCTGGCACGGCACCTACGGCGTGATTTGAGGCATCGCACATGATCTCAAAAGGTTGGTTCCAATTTGGGCCTCGCACAATAGGGGTTGTAGTCAATGCTTCCTTCAATTTGTCAAAAGCCTTTTTGCAATCCTCATCGAAATTGAATTCCACATCCTTTTGAAGTAGGCGGGAGAGGGATAAGGCAACTTGGCTAAAATTCTTCATGAACCGGCGGTAAAATCCTGTATGACCAAGAAAGGAACTTATCTTCCTCACCGAGGAGGGGTAAGATAAACTCGACATGACATCAATTTTAACTGGGTCTACAAAAATTCCGTCCCTAGATACAATATGACCCAATACTATACCTTACTTCACCATAAAGTGATATTTTTCAAAGTTCAATACAAGGTTGGTATTGGTACACCATTCTAGTACCCTAGCTAAGTTCCCTAAGAAATCATCAAGGGAGCTACCATAAACAATGAAATCGTCCATGAATACTTCCATGCAATTCTCTAAAAGATCCAAAAAACTCTTGTCATGAACCTTTGGAATGTTGTTGGTGCATTGTATAAGCCAAACGACATTCTTTTATATTCAAATGTTCCAAAGGACAAGTGAAGGTAGTTTTCTCCTGATCTTCAGGAGCTATATGGATTTGGAAGTATCTAGTATATCCATCCAAGAAGCAGTAATGGGATTTACCTGCCAAGTGATCCAATATTTGATCAATAAATGGCAGCGGGTAATGGTCCTTCTACGTTGCTTCATTCAGACTTCGGTAATCAATGCACACCCGCCAAGCATTTTGAATTCGGGTTACAACAAGCTCTTCACTTTCCGTCTTCACCTTGGTTACCCCGGATTTCTTTGGCACTACTTGGACTGGGCTCACCCACTCACTGTCTGAGATGGGGTAGATGATGTCCACTTCCAATAGGTGAGTTACTTCTTTCTTGACTACATCCAGGATTGTGGGGTTTAACCGTCTTCGCGGTTGACGGATTGGCTTAGCACCCTCTTCCAAGAAAATTCTATGAAGGCACAATTGAGGGCTTATTCCCACAATGTCACTTAGGCTCCATCCAGTCGCCTTCTTGTACTTCTGGATAACTGATAAACCCCAATTTTGTGGTTTATCTTGTGCTTAATTTGGGGGATTTTATCACCTTTTCTCACATTTATTCAATGAAATAGCATGGTTTTGTAATTCTATCTTGATTTGTGCTTAAATGTGAAAACATGCTTTTTAGGCCCTAAAATTGGTTATTTTAATTCATTTTAATTCCATTCGATGCCTTGATATGTTTGTTGAGTGATTTCAGGTCCATAAGGCAAGTATTGGATGGAAGAAGTGAGGAGAAAAGCATGCAAAGTGGGAGAACTCATGAAAAAATGGAGGAACCGCAAAGCTGTCAAGCCTGACCTCTTCGCACTCAATCGACCTACAGAGGTCCAAATAAGCCGGTTCTAGTTGCGTTGGAAAGCTAACATCCGGGGCTTTGAAATGATATAAAATTTGCCATATGTTGCTTCACGTGGCCCACTAAAGATGAAATCGCTGGGGGCGATTTCTAAAGCACTTTGTGCCTAACCCAACTCATTTCTGATGATATTTCATGCAGAATTCAAGCTGGGGCAAAGGGAGGAGCAATTGTTTGTAGCATTAGCATCATGTAGGTTAGTTTCTAGAGAAAGAAGCTCCCTCTTCTCTCTAGAATTAGGTTAGGTTAATCCATCTTAGATCTAGGCATGATTTCTTGATTTCATCTTATTTCCTTTACAATTTCTTGTTTCTACTACTCTATTCTTCTTAGTTCTTTTGTCAATTTTACTTTTATGTTTATGAATGCTCATGTTGGATTTTGTTTACATTTGATGAAATTTAATGATGATGTTTCTTTTATTGATGATTTGAGTTGTTGATTTACTTTTCTTGCAATTGGTAGTTGGTAGATTTATTATTCTTGCACATTTATTATGCTTTCCTTTATTACCCACCAAGTGTTTGACAAAATTCTTGGTTGGTCTTTAGAGTAGATTTTGAGCATTCTTGGCTTGGAAAGAGTAATTAGGCAATCTTGAGTCATGAAATCCCAACTTATGTTGGTGATCTAGAGTTGTTAGTTAATATGATTTCCATTGACTCTAACCTTTTCCTAATTCTATTAGTAAGTTGATTAGGACTTTTGGATTGAGATTAACTAGTCTTGTTTAACTTTCTCTCATGGAAGATAACCTATATCTTCTTCCAATGTTGGAGATGACGAAATAAGATAAATTCCTGTTTATTATTGTGATATGATTGATTAATCTTGTTTAACTTTCTCCCTATGTGTTGGAGTTGACTAAATAAGATGAATTAATTATTGCATGACTAGGATAAAAAGCCTATGATATCAATTCTTGCCATGAATGTCCTTCTTCTTTACTTGCTTTTTTTAATTGCTCTCTTTACTTTTCTTGTCATTTATTTCTTCTTGCCATTTATTTTCTTGCAAAATTACAAAATCAAACCCCCTTGCATCTTTATAGCCAATAATTGACCACTTCATTGCAATTCCTTGTGAGATGACCCGGAGTCTAAATACTTCGGTTAATTCTTATTTGGGGTTTGTTACTTGTGACAACTCAAATTTTTGATTGGGAGGATTGTTTGTTAGTGTAGAACTATACTTGCAACGAGAATTCATTTTGTGTGAAATTCTATACCGACACGAAGATTTTCTTAAATCAAAATGGTGCCGTTGTCAGGGAGTTGCAATGGTGTTACATTATTGGCTATTGTGAATATTCTGAATATGTTTGCCTTTTGCTTATTTGTTAGTTTTTGTTAGCTTTAGGACTTTGTTGCTTATTTTTGTTAGCTTTTGTTTTTATTTGCTATTATGAATTCTCACCCCTATGGCAATGAGTTTGGCTCAAGTTATGTTGTAGAAAATGGGAGCTACAATGACAATATGCATCAAGGATTTGGGTACAATCAAAGATGGGAGGAGCCTCAAAGGATTGATCAACCTCATTGGCAACAACAACCTCCGGACTCTTATGGGTATAATTCCAATCCTAATGCATATCAATCTAATGGATGTGGTGACCCTTATTGTGATTGTCAACGACCACCACCATATGCCTATGAACCACCTCCTCAACATAATTTTGAACCATCTTACTCACAAGCCCCTTTTCACCAAACACCTCCATATGACCCCAACCCATATCCACCATACCAACCACCTTGTGAACCATATGAACCATATGAAGAACCACCCCAATTCCACCACCAATACCCTCAAGAACCACCACCTCCATACTATTACCAAGATGAATCACCTCTCATGTATGATAACTTTCAACCACAAAATGAATTCCCCTCTCCACCATAAACCTCTATGGAAGAACACCCATACCCATCCATCCAAGAGCCAATGGATCGTCTCAATGAAGCAATGGATCAGCTTCAAGCAATAATCTATCAAAAGGAGTAAGAGGAAGCTCAAAGGAGGAGGAATGAAGTTATCGAGGCTAACCTTACCAAAATTAAAGCCAACTTGGACTCATGGGACTCATGCAACAAGCAAAGTACCTCTACGGATGAATGTGAGAAATCAACCGAAGAGAGGAGTATGAATGAGATTTTGGAATCCCAAGATGAGGACAAGGAGATGGGGGTACATCTTGCAACAAGTGGAGAGTGAAGAGATTGTTAATGAAGAAGAAGTGGTTGAAGAGCTAGGCAAAGTTGAACAAGAGGTGGATTTCAAACTTGAGAGCACTTCCACACCAAGTGATGTTGTTGATGATTTTATGGAAGTTGTTGAACTTTCTTCCATTGAACTTGAAGATGATGTTGAGGAGGGTAATGCGCAACCTCCTAAGCATATAATGAATAATGAAGAATTGGAAGAAGGTGAGCTAACAACAAACCCTCCTCTTAAAGATGATCCCACACCAACACATGATCCTTTGGTATTTGAGGAACATTCTCCTATTGATATTGAGGTAAATGTTGAGATAAGTTCTACATTACCTCCATGTTGTAACATGAATAGTGGGGAAGAGCTAGAAGAAGTTGGTGAAGAAGTGGTTGAATGTGAAGAACTTTGTCAAGAGGAAGAGGTTGAAGTTGAAAAGGCTTGCCAAGAGATGGAGGTATTCAAAGAAGAGCACAAGGAAATGGAGCTTACAAGACCATTGGAGATGTCCCGTCCTAAGTCGCCATCCAACATAACATTCATGTGGGTAAAATTCTTATCTCTAATCTTTAATTTTCCACTTGAATATGGTTTGATTGAAAATGATGGGCAACTTAGAGCTCTTTGTGGGGTTAAGAACAAAAGGAAATTGAGTAGTGGGTGGAAATGCCAATCAAGATTCCTTATGGTTGGAAGCCTAAAGTCTAAGTTTAATGGTTGGTATAGTTCTCAATTAAAGGGGTCTAGGAAGATGCTTTGGTGTTTACTTGAGAATTCAGATCACTTCTCACCCAATTAGAATTGTGATGATCAACTTGAAGATGGGTGTAGAAACAAGATTTGGGATCCGGGTATATATGAGGATCAATTTTGGGAACCCTTAGCTTGTGAAGGACTTCATCAAGACTTGTTGCAACTCGTTAGAAATTTTGAAGCACAATGGAAAACCAAGCATTGGTGGAGGTTCCAAGATGAATTCAAGCACAAGCCACCATAACAAGGAGCTTCCCAAATGTCCAACTTAAGGACTTAAACTAAAAGTGCTAGATGGGAGACACCCCACCATGGTAAACACTTTTCATTTTCTCTTTTGTAAATATTGGTAGAATAGGTTTGATTTCATGTTTTGTTTAGTTTGTTGAGTATATTTGGTAGTATAATATGTTAAATAAGGTTTTAGGGTGTTTTGGTAGCTATTTGGATGTTTGGAAGGCTTGGTTTGGTGCAAGAACTTGGAAAAATTTTGAAAAAAATAGAGCACCAAGCCGCGCGTGCGCGCACCTGGCGCGTACGCACGCCTCAAGTATTTTCGACCATCCACGCCGGCGCGTCATGTGTGCGGACGCGTGGATTGAAAAATCTCACCCCTCCATACATTGACCCGAGAATTGCGCCTACACTGCGCCAGCACCATGCCTGAAGCACAAACCACCCGCGCGTGCGTGCACCTGGCGCGTACGCGTCCATAAGCTAAATGCACAATCCGTGTGCGAGCGTGCTGTTCGCGCACGCGTCGATGGTGCATCTCACACTCCTGGTACAAAAACCAGAGAGTTGTGCCAAAGTTGTGCCTATTCTGTGCCCGCGACTTGACAGGCAAGCGTACGTGATGCGTCCGCGTCGGTCGCCAACTTCAACAAGCACGCATACGCGTACTGTGCGCGTTCGCGTCGCTTGTCCTTTCGGCCAAAATGCGCATCGACGCGTAAGCGTGCATGACGCCTCCGCGCCGGTAAAAAAGAGTTTTTTTCTCATCTTCCATTTTCTTTTGTTTATCGCATTCACATACTTCTATTCTTTGCATTTTCATTTTGTTTTTATAGCCTGTTTTTACTTTATTTTTTTTGAGTTTCTTATTTTAATAATGGTGTTAAATTCTCTTACTCAATTGTTGAGAATTTCTTGCATTATTTTGGTGCTTCTTGACTTGTTTGATATTGTTGGGTGATGAAACTTTTAAATCAATGCTTAATCTTGTATGACTCTTATATTCTTTATGCATTAATATGAACTTGCATGTCTTTCATGACCCACTCTTTCTTGTCGAACTTGATGCTTTTGAGTGGTTTTCATGCTTTGACTTTACTCTTTCATCAAGTATTAGTTAATATGCCTTAGCTTATATTGTTTTCTCACTCACATGTTGTAGCTACCATGTAGTGAGAACCTTACTCTTATTTGGCATTAGCCCTCGCCTATATTTTATTTGCTTTGATATATTTGTTGTAGGCTTAAATTCTCTTTCTTTTTCTTTCCTTTTAGGTTGGCCACCGAAAGAGGAAAAGGAAAAGCTTCTAAATGGGGCAACAAACAAGTCCTTCCGCACAACCTTTTGGAGGAGCTCATCAATTGTAGCAACCCGTCCACATTGATCTTCTTTGCATGCACCGAGGATGGTGCAAATTTCTAAGTGTGGGGAGGTTGTCTGACCGACCTCCATAGGTAACAATCTCTTTCTTTCAACACCAATTTTTTAATTTTTGTCTTTGTTAGTTAGTTGTTGCATTGCATGTTAGGGTGCATATTAGTTAGAATTTATACATATTTCACCATTTCTTTTTATATTAGGACTACTTGGTTAGGGTGATGATTTCTTTTCCAAGAAAAATTATTTTTAGGGCACCCTACCAATTTGAAAAAAAAAATTTGTGTGAACTTGCTTCAAGAATTTATTTTGGAACATGGTTTTCGAGCTAAGAACACAAGCATGTGAGTTTTGAGCCTAATTGTATGGTTACATCATATAACCACTTATTTCCATTCTTGTGTGCATTACTCTCTTTCTATGATTATAATCTTTGATTTGTTTGATTCTTTATGTCCATTATTCCATGTATACATGCATTTATATGATTGAGGCCATCATTTCATTTAGCTCACTTACCCAAATAGCCTACCTTTCGTCAACCATTGTTAGCCAATTTTGAGCCTATTTAATCCCTTTTGTTCTTAATGTTAGCACATCACTACCCCTAAGTGAAAAATAATAAATGTCCTTAATTTGGATCTTTGATTAGCTTAGGCTAGTGAGAGTGTGTATCATTTGGGTATGGAAAACTTGGGACATTGGTTGAGAGGAAAGTGTGTTTTTGTATTTTTGTTGAAGATTTTTGGGAATTGGGTACATGCTTATGCATTAAATATGTAAAACCATATGCATTGATACATTTGTATATACTTTAAAAAAATTGATAAAGAAAAAAAAAAAGAAAAAGAACATATATATATAAAAAAAATATAGAAAAAGAAAAAAGAGAAAAAGAAATAAAAAGGGGATAAAAATGTCCCAAAGTAAAGTTCAATAAAAATCAATGCATATGGAATATGAATTAAAGAGAATGCATGAGTATGTGAAAAAGTGAGAATCATGGGTAGCTAGGTACTATATTAGAATTGTATAGGTTGTTATATGTGTTAGGTGAGAGCTTAGTCTAATCAAAGATTCAAATTTCAAGCTCACTTGACCATATACATCCCTACCTTTACCCTAGCCCCATTGCAACCTATGAATAAGTCCTCATGATGAATGTATGCATGCATTGAATTATTGTTGATTGTTAGATGAAAAATAAATCTTGGAAAGCATGATTAGGAGAGGATTGAGTGATGAACCCTATACACTCGGGCGAATAGAGCGGATACACTTTCGGTGAGGGTTCGATGCTCAATTCCTTGTTCCTGGCTTTCATGAGCTCTCTTCTTGCAAGTCTATTTGAACTTTATTTTGATATTTGAATTGGTAGGATTCATGAGTTATCATACTACTTAGCCCTACTTGATATATATTCTTGGAGATTAATTTACTTTTGACCAAGTAGGTAGAATCATCTTGCATTTAGTTGCATGCATATAGATAGGTGCATATAGTTTATTTGCATTGAATAAATGCTCATACCCTTTTCTTGTTCTTCTTTATTCTTAGCATGAGGACATGCTTGGTTTAAGTGTGGGGAGATTCGATAAACCCCAATTTTGTGGTTTATCTTGTACTTAATTTGGGGGATTTTATCATCTTTTCTCACATTTATTCAATGAAATAGCATGCTTTTGCAATTCTCCCTTGATTTGTGCTTAAATGTGAAAACATGCTTTTTAGGCCCTAAAATTGGTGATTTTAATTCATTTTAATTCCATTCGATGCCTTGATATGTTTGTTGAGTGATTCCAGGCCCATAAGGCAAGTATTGGATGGAGGAAGTGAGGAGAAAAGCATGCAAAGTGGGAGAACTCATGAAGAAATGAAGGAACCGCAAAGCTGTCAAGCCTGACCTCTTCGCACTCAATCGACCATAACTTGAGCTAAAGAGGTCCAAATGAGGCGGTTCTAGTTGCGTTAGAAAGCTAACATCTGGGGCTTCGAAATGATATAAAATTTGCTATATGTTGCTTCGCGTATAGGGGCGTGCACACGCCATGTACGCGTGCGCGCCGATGCTACTTGTGGCCCACTAAAGATGAAATCGCTGGGGGCGATCTCTGAAGCACTTTGGGCCCAACCCAACTCATTTCTGATGATATTTCATGCAGAATTCAAGCTGGTGCAAAGGGAGGAGCAATTGTTTGTAGCATTAGCATCATGTAGGTTAGTTTCTAGAGAAATAAGCTCCCTCTTCTCTCTAAAATTAGGTTAGGTTAATCCATCTTAGATCTAGGCATGATTTCTTGATTTCATCTTGTTTCCTTTACAATTTCTTGTTTTTACTACACTATTCTTCTTAGTTCTTTTGTCAATTTTACTTTTATGTCTCTTTTATGTTTATGAATGTTCATATTGGATTTTGTTTACATTTGATGAAATTTAATGATGATGTTTCTTTTATTGATGATTTGAGTTGTTGATTTACTTTTCTTGCAATTGGTAGTTGGTAGATTTATTATTCTTGCACATTTATTATGCTTTCCTTTATTACCCACCAAGTGTTTGACAAAATGCTTGGTTGGTCTTTAGAGTAGATTTTGAACATTCTTGGCTTGGATAGAGTAATTAGGCAATCTTGAGTCATGAAAACCCAACTTATGTTGGTGATCTAGAGTTGTTAGTTAATATGATTTCTATTGACTCTAATCTTTTGCTAATTCTATTAGTAAGTTGATTAGCACTTTTGGATTGAGATTAACTAGTCTTGTTTGACTTTCTCTCATGGAAGATAACATATATCTTCTTCCAATGTTGGAGATGACGAAATAAGATATTCTTGTTTATTATTATGATATGATTGATTAATCTTGTTTGACTTTCTCCCTATGTGCTGGAGTTGACTAAATAAGGTGAATTAATTATTGCATGACTAGGATAGAAAGCCTATGATATCAATTCTTGCCATGAATGTCCCTCTTCTTTACTTGCTTTCTTTAATTGATCTTTTTACTTTTCTTGTCATTTATTTCTTCTTGCCATTTATTTTCTTGCAAAAATACAAAATCAAACCCCCCTTGCATCTTCATAGCTAATAATTGACCACTTCATTGCAATTCCTTGTGAGACGACCCGGAGTCTAAATACTTCGGTTAATTCTTATTTGGGGTTTGTTACTTGTGACAACTTAAATTTTTTATTGGGAGGATTGTTTGTTGGTGTAGAACTATACTTGCAATGAGAATTCATTTTGTGTAAAATTCTATACCGACATGACGATTTTCTTAAATCAATAACCTCAAGGAGTTGTTGTTCCTCTTAATTGAAAAGATCGGTTGCAACTAACACCAGAAATTTATGTTCCTCATCAAACTCTCTCACTCTTGATCTCCCTTCAACAATTAGACCTTCTCGAAGCTCATGTCGGTCGTCCACTATGAGTTTTCCCTTTTCTCCGTCTTCAATGGATTTTTTATCTCCCACAATCAATTCATCATTAGGCCTCTCCTTGGCAAGAGTGGGTTGAGTGATGCACCACTATTTTGTGGTACATTTTGTGCTTAATTGAGTGGATTTTGTCCGCTAAACTCACACTTATTCATATAATTTGCATGGTTTTATATTTTCCTTCCTAATTTTGTGCTATGATTGAAAACATGCTTCTTTGGCCTTAAAATTGCTAATTATGAATCCTCTCTTATTACCATTCGATGTCTTGATATGTGTGTTAAGTATTTTCAGGGTTTATAGGACAGGAATGGCTTAGAGGATAGAAAGGAAGCATGCAAAAGTGGAAGGAATATAAGAAATTGAAGGAATTGCTAAGCTATCCAACCAGACCTCTTTGTATTTAACTGACCATAACTTGAGCTATAGAGGTCCAAATGAGGCGGTTCTAGTTGCGTTGGAAAGCTAACATCCCAAACTTCGAAATGATATATAACTTTCCATAGTTGCTTTGGCGTTTAAGGATGCACACGCGTGCAACCCGTACACGCGTGCATCTGCAAAAATTCATCATATCAGAATTCGCCCCCAGCGATTTTTGGGCTATTTTTGACCGAATTCTCGGCCCAAAAAACACAGATTAGAGGCTGCAGAGTAGAGGAATGAAGGGAAACTTCTCATTATTCACAATTTAGGTTTTAGATGTAGTTTTCTAGAGAAAGGCTCTCTCCTCTCTCTAGGTTTTATGATTCCTAGTTTTATGCTTTTGAGTTGGATATTGAAAATAGTTACTACCTCTGTTGAAGTATTTATCATTCTAGTTTATTTCCTATTCCTTTACTCTTTTTATTCGCCATTTACTTTGTTTAGAGTTATATGGATACCTTCGATTTTGGAATTAATTAATGCAAAGATACTTTTCTATTTAATTTCATTATTTCTTGATTATTTTCAATTGAGTCCAATTATCATGTCTTCTTTCTACTCCCTTTACATGTATGCAAAATTGGCATCCATGTCAATGGAGTAGGCTTCCAACTTCACTTGGGGGTTGATTAAAAGGAGACCCTTGAGTTGGAATACTCAAGTGATTAGTTCAATTGGAAGTTGTTGGCTAATTCTCTATTTACTAACGCTAATCCTTCCATAAGGAGAAGGTTAGAACTTGTGAATAAGAGTTAGCTCAATCACTTGAATTTCCTTTATTTAGTAAGGTTTAACTAAGTGAAAACAGCAACCTCTTGCTATAACCAATAACAAGAACACTTCCCTGTAATTCCTTAAGAGACGACCCGAGGTTTAAATACTTCGGTTTATTTTTATTGGGTTTGCTTAAGTGACAACCAAATTTTTGTATGAAAGGATTCTTTGTTGGTTTAGAAACTATACTTGCAACGAGAATCCAT
The DNA here is from genome assembly GCF_000816755.2 of Arachis ipaensis. Taxonomy (NCBI): domain Eukaryota; kingdom Viridiplantae; phylum Streptophyta; class Magnoliopsida; order Fabales; family Fabaceae; genus Arachis; species Arachis ipaensis. Next base: position 68,045,966 of record NC_029792.2, read on the forward strand.
TGTGAATTCTTTACTAGCAAAAATCCGTTCATCATTGAGGGTTTATCTTCTCAAGTAGCTCGTCTACTTTTGGAATTATAGCATCGATGCTAGACTAAAGTGTTGATGGAGGTGGCAAAGGTGGACCACTAGGTGTCACAAGTTATGGAAGGGTAAAGTTGTTAGAGGTAGAGGGAAGTGTTAAACGGGACAAGACCTCGGCAAGAGTTACCTTGCAATTGTCTTGTTTCCTTTGAAATTCTCATTGTTCTTGCATGAGGGCTTGAAGATTGTTCTCCTCATGAGGAAGGTTGAAGTGAGTGGGATGATTGTAAAGGTTGTGTTGCTCCAAGTGTTGTGATCGATAAGGTAAGTGAAAAAGATTTGGTGGTGGGAATGGCAAGGGGACTTGAGAGCATAGTGGTTGTGTCTCATGTATAGGATATAGAACATAAACATGTGGAGGGGAAAGATTGTAATGTTGGTTTGCTCCACTAGGCATGAGAGATTGATAGGAATTAGGATCATAGGGTCCATGCGAAGGTCCTTGTTGCCAAGAATTGCTTGCTTGCGACCCTACCTCAATGTGGCCTCCCATACTTTGATGCAACCCGATGTTGGTATTGTCATCCCTTACAACATGATAACAACCAAACTCCAAGCCAAAAGGGTGATAGCTCATGATGAAAAGAAAAGATAAGACTCAATACTATTAACAAAAGCAATGAACAAATGAATATGTATATCTAGCTATCTCTATTTACCTAGGACTAAACAAATAGAAAAACATTAGTTACTACTACTACTTAGATAGAGGCGCCATCTATCAATTAGTGTCAAGTAACAAACAAAAATCAAGTTAAGTATTCACACTATTCACATATTCACAACAACCAAAACTATAGCACTCATTACACTTAGTCTTCCCGGCAATGGTGCCAAAAATTTGGTGAATCGTCGAATGTCGGTTAGGAATTTCGCACAAAAATAATTTCGTCAATAGTATAGTCCCGACCGATGAACAACACCCAACCAAACTTTGGAATCAAAAGATGTCACAATTCAAAACCAATATAAACCGGGAGTTTTAATTCCTTGGTCGTCTCCCAAGGACCAGTGATCAATGAGTGCGAAATTTCGGTTGTGAAGGCAACAAGATTTTCAGTGAAGAGATAAACAATTAAAGGAATAAAAGAACATTTAAAATTGCAAGTAATGAATGAATAAAGGAATTAAAGAACTAGCTATGTAATATGGACAAGTAAGCTATAAAAGTGATTGATGTATGTATATGTGTGTGTGATTCAAAACATAAATGGAGTCTTTGCTTGGGATGAGCCAGGGATCCTTTCCTTGTTGGAACCATAACTATGACAATTGTGATGGATTAATCTCACTTAGTTAACCCTCACATCGAAGAGTAGGTTAAGTGAGCATAGTGCGGGCACCTGTGCGTACGCATAGACGTGTGCGCACGCACACTTGGTTGAATTCATAGGTTGTGCGCACGCACAAGGGGTTGTGCACACGCACATTTCACGATACTTAGGATGCTTGTGCGATGTGCCAGATGCTGTGCGCTCACACACTTGGCTCTGATTTTCTACCTGTGCGTACGCACAAGAGGCTGTGTGCACGCACGCATCAATTTACTCTTTTTCTTTATTTCTTCATGCTTCCTCTTCCTTGCATGCTCTTCATCCATCCTTACCAAGTCATTCCTACCTTTTACATCTGAAATCACTCACAAAAAATATCAGGGTATTGAATGGAAGGCAATTGGAATAAAATGGGTTAAATTAGGCACAAAAGAGCATGTTTTCATAATCAAGCACAATTTAGAGGAAAGCTCAAAAGCATGCTATTTAATGGAATAAGTGTGGGTTTATATGATGAAATCCACTCAATTCTAACAAAAAATTATTGTAAAATATGGATTCATCAAGTTTCAAGCATTATCTTAATTTTGTCATGATTTGTGTTTATGCCTACCAAGTGTTTGTAGAAATGTCAATTTTGATTATGGGTTAAATTATCACCTCTTGGCTTGGGAAAAATGAGCATATGGGTTCTTATAGTTGGAATGTCCAACATTTAGTGATAATTTTTGGATTGTTAATTGTTCTTGTTTTCACTAATGCTAACTTGTTGCTAAGGCAATTAGCAAGTGAGTTAGGATTTGTGGATTAAGAACACTTATGCTCACTTGATCTGCTCTTCGATGTAAGGGTTGACTAAGTGAGATTAATCTATTACAATTGTCATAGTTGTGGTTGCAACAAGGAAAGAATCCGCTAGCTCATTCCAAGCCAAGATTCCATTCATGCTTTGAATTACACACACACACATACATCAATCACTTTTATATCTTACTTGTTCATATTACATAGTAGTTCTTTAATTCCTTTATTAGTTCATTAATTGCAATTCTGAGTATTCTTTTATTCCTTTAATTGTTCATCTCTTTATTGAAAATCTCTTTAGCCTTCACAACCGAAATTTTGCACTCTTGGTCACTAGTCCTTGGGAAACGACTCGGGATCCTACTCCCGGATTTAAATTGGTTTTGAATTGTGACATCTCTAATCTAAACATTGGGTTGTGAGCCGCCTTGTTGGTTGGGACTATACATGAAACGTTAAAATCCCATCTTTGCATCCCCTCTTTGGGAGAAAAGAGAGAAATTCCTAACCGACGATCCGGCTTGCACCAATCCTCCTTGAGAATTACAACAAATACTTCATAAATGAGTTGGATTGGGCCCAAAATTGGCCTGAAATAGCGACCCACGTGTTTACTTAAGTAAATCACGTGTTGGCAGTCATGCGTATGCATGAGGCATGCGTACGCACAACGTGGCAAAATTCCAGGCCATGAGGCATGCGTACGCGCAATGGGACAGACTTCCAAAACTTCATTTCTTCATGATTTCTCCACTTTTACATGCTTTTTCTTCATTTCTTCAAGCCATCCTTGCCTTCTAAGTCTTAAATCACTCAACAAACACATCAAGTCATTAAATAGAATTAAAGTAAATTAAATTTGGCAAATTAAGGGACTAAAAAGTATGTTTTCACTCTTAAGCACAGTTTATGGAGAATTCACAAAACCATGCTATTTTAGTGAATAAATGTAGAAAAAGTTGATAAAATCCACTCATTTAAATACAAGATAAACCATAAAATTCGGATTTATCAATCTCTCCACACTTAAAACAATAGCATGTCCTCATGCTAAATCCAAGAAAGACATGAAAGGGGTATCAACTTTTATTCAATGTAAACTATCTAAATGCAACCTATTTACATGTATGCCCCTTTTCTAATTAACACTATCTATCTACCTATATGTATCTACTTAGTCAAAGTAAATCAATTTCCAACAATACATATATACACAATCTAAGGCTAAACAATCATAACCAAATCCAATCCAACAATTGATTAGAGTTATTAAAAAGAATTTACAACTTGCAAGATAAGAAATAATAACTGGTGGAAACATAAAATTGAGCAATCGAACCCCTCACCGGATGTGTATACGCTCTAGTTGCTCAAGTGTATAGGGTTGATTTACTCAATTCTCCTCTAATCATACTTTCTAAGATTTGTTTTTCTTCTAACAATTAACAAATTCAATGCATGCATGTAAATATCATGAGAACTTTTCAAAGGTTGTAATAGGGCTAGGGTAATGGTAAGGATATATATGGTCAAGTGAGCTTGAAATTTAAATCTTTGATTAACTTAAACTCTCACCTAACACATTTAACAACCTATACAATTCAAATACAAACCTAATTACCCACTTTTCACTTTTTCACACACTCATGCATTCTTTTCAATTCACATCCCAGATGCATTATTCTTAATACTTTACTTTGAGGTTAACATTTTTTTCCTTTTTATTGCTTTCTTTTTCTCTTTTTCTTTTTTTTCCTTCTTTTTATTTTCTTTTCTTTTTTCTTATTATTATTTTTTTATTTATATATCATAATATATACACAAAAGACTAATGCATATGGTTTAAGTATTTAATGCATGAGTATGTACCCAATTCCCAAGATCTTCAACAAAGCTGCAAAATATACTTTTATCTCAACCAATATTCCCAAACTTTCCCATATTTAAATGATACACACTCTCACTAGCCTAAGATAATCAAAGATCCAAATTAAGGACATTTATTATTTTTGGCTTAAGGGTGGTGATGTGCTGAAATTGAGAACAAAAGGGATTATAATAGGCTCAAAATTGGCTAACAATGGTGGATAAATGGGTAGGCTATTTGGTAAGTGAGCTAATTGAAATAAAGGCCTCAATCATATAAATGCATTCATACACAAAATAATGGACATAAAGAATCAAACAAATTAAAAATTATAATAATAGAAAGAGAACAACACACACAAGAATGAAATAATGGTTAATATGATGTAACCACACATTAAGACTCAAAACTCACTAGGATGTGTCTTTTAGCTTCAAAATCATGTTCCACAATTTGTTCAAGCAAGTTTCAACAAAACATTTTCACTCAAATCAATTGGGAGGTCCTATAGATAAATTTCTTGAAAGAATTTCACTATTTTAACTAAGCTTATTATATATATGTATATATGAAAAAAAATGCAATAAACTAAGAAAGATGCAAATAGAGCTCTAAAATATATACGAACCAAGAAAAATGCAGCTAAGAATTCTAAAATGTCAAAGTGTTTGGGATTAGAATTTTTCACCCAAGATTGGCCGATTGGTCAGACGACCTCCCCACACTTAAAAAGTTTGCACGGTCCTTTGTGCATTCAAAGATGAGTAAGGGGGTATGGCGACTACACGAATTACCACCTTCAGTTGGTGGGTTATCTAGCTGCTGCTTGTTCTTTCTTCTGCTTCTCTTTTTGCTTATGTTGATTCATCTTGAAAACTATAAAATAGACTATAGTAAGATGAGTAAATTTGAAAACAAGAAAGCATGTATTGTTAGAATGAGGCGATGATCACTAAAATAAAGTGAATTAATAAGTTTGTGACATTAAGGAAAATAGTGTGTGAATTCTAAGTTGCGCGCGGTTTAGAATACACACACTAGCATTGAAAGCTATGTCACAATTACACAAAAGAAGTATATACTTCACACATTTTAGTATGCCTGAGAAACTTTAAAAAAAACTTGTAGGTTAAGAAAAACAAACAAGTAATAAAGAAGCACGAAAGCATTCAAGCAAGAATCAAGCAATTGTGAATTGCATAATGAATGGAAATTGGTTGATGTGCAAGAGAATTTAATGAACCAAGAAATATATTGAACTCACACATTAATCAATGACATACTTTGAGGTTTGTTTGCAATACCTAATTGACAAAAGTGAAAAACATGGGTGCTATGTAACTTAGGGAAAGTGAGATATAAGGTGAGATCAATCACATAGTAAGCATAGTCCACAAAGCTTAAAAAGCTCAAAAAGATGTCACTAGGTAAGCTTACAACCTAATTTCACAATTCCACAATTTCAACGCATCAACTAGGTGACGTAAATAAAAATCAATCATAAACAAGCATCACCTAACAGAAAAAATGCATCAGCTGCATTCAATTGCCATATAATAGATAGTGAATTCAAATTACATGGTGGCTAGCTACAACATGAAATTTAGAAATCCAAAAATTATTCTTGAAGACAACATCATAAGTAATTGGTATGCACAAAATTAAGCATGAAGTATTCAATACGAAGCAACAAAATATAACTGCAATCTCAATCCAATAGTAAATATTAACAGCAAGAAACAGCAAATCAGATTAATAATCCAACACTTTTCACCAAATCTAACATATCCTAACCGTATAATCGACTAAAACAGAGAATTAAATTAACTAACTAACTAATGAAGATGGTGGTAGATGGTAAATGATGATGAGGTGGGAAAGAAGAGAAGAAAAAGGGGAAGAAGAAAAAAAGTGGAGAAAAGCAAAGAAAAGAAAAATATCTGAAATAGGGGGGTCATGCATATGCGAAAGCCATGCGTACGCACAAATGTGATTTTTTTAGGTTGTGCACAAATGCGTACCCACAACACATGCACGATTAGTGTTTCTCTCGAGAATGGGTGTCATGCGGCATGCGTACGCATGACCTTGAATGGTGCTTATAGCCACAATTTTTGCACAGTACTCGCATAATGGGAAAATCTCTTTGCCCAGTAGGCATGCGCGCGCACAGTACTCGCACGATGGCCATTCTCTTTGGGTAGTGTGGTCATGCATACAAATGGGGCATGCGTACGCATGATTTAGTGAACTCGTGGGGGTCATGCGTACGTATGACAGGTGCCCTATTTTTCAAAAATTTTTAAATTTTTTGTACCAAACCAAGCATTTCAAACACCTAACAAGTTACCAAAACACTGTCAAACCTTATTTAACATATTAAACTATGAAACAAACCTAACAGAACTAAAAGAAAATGTAATTTAAACTCATTTACCAATATATACAAAAAAGAAAAGGGAAAAAATTTACCATAGTGGGGTGTCTTTCATCTAGAACTTTTAGTTATAGTCCTTAAGTTGGACATTTGGCGAGCTCCTTGTTATGGCGGCTTGTGCTTGCATTCATTCATAAACTTCCACCAATGCTTGGACTTCAAGTATGCCCCAACACTCCAATTGATATTCACCAAGCCTTGATGTTCGTAATAAGATAGGAGCTCCCAAAATTGATCCTTATGTCGTAATCCGGGATCCCAAATCTTGTTTTAACACCCGTCTTCTAGTTGATCATTGATAAACCACTATTTTATGATTTATCTTGTGCTCAATTGAGTGGATTTTATCAATCTTTCATACACTTATTCATATGATTTGCATGAGTTTATGTTTTCCTTCCTGATTTTGTGCTATGATTGAAAACATGCTTCTTTGGTCTTAAATTTGATATGTTTAATCTTTTCTTATTACCATTCGATGCCTTGATATGTGTGTTAAGTGATTCAGAGTTTATAGGGCAGGAATGGCTTAGAGGATGGAAAGGAAGCATGCAAAAGTGGAAGGAATACAAGAAGTTGAAGGAACTGCAAAGCTGTCAGCCTGACCCTCTCACACTAAAACGACCATAACTTGAGTTACAAAGCTCCAAATGATGCGGTTCCAGTTGCGTTGGAAAGCTAACGTCTAGGGCTTCGATTTGATATATAATTTGTCATAGTTGCCCTGACGATAAGTGACACGAACGCGTGATCTACGCAGACGCATTGCGGTGGCAAAAAACCAGCGTGTTTGAATTTGAAACTAGCGAATTCTGGGCTATTTCTGACCTAGTTCTCGGCCCAGAAAACACAGATTAGAGGCTATAAAGTGGGAGAATGCATCCGTTCAATGACATGTCTTCCATAATTCACTTTACATAATTTAGATGTAGTTTTTAGAGACAGAGGTTCTCTCCTCTCTCTTAGGATTTAGGATTAGGATTCCTTTTAAAGGAATTAGGATTTCTTATTATTTCAACTTTATTATTTCAACTTACAATTTCTTCCGAGTTCCAGGTTCAATGTCCTTTTTATTTATTTTATCAATTTAGCTTATGAACTCTTTATGTTTGGATTAATTTCCTTTTATTAATGCAATTGAGGTATTTTAGATTTATCTTTAGCTTTTTATATTCTTGGCTTTAATTGATTAACTGGAGGCTCTTGAGTTATCAAACTTATCGTGATTGTTAATTAATTTTTCTAATTGAATTGAATCCCACTAACTCTAGTCTTTCCTTAGGAGTTGACTAGGACCTGGGGATCTAACTAATTAGTCCACTTGACTTTCCCTTGCTTTCGTAAAGGTTAACTAAGTGGGATTAAACTCAATTCTCATAAGGATAACTAGGATAGGACTTCCAAATTTTCATACCTTGCCAAGAGTTTTATTAGATATTAATTTATTAATTCCTGCAATTTATTTTCCTTGTTCAAGCCTTTCAAAACCCAAGAACACTGTTTTCCATAACTAATAATAAGAACACCTCCCTGCAATTCCTTGAGAAAATGACCCGAGGTCTGAATACTTCGGTTTATAAATTTTATTGGGTTTGTTACTTGTGACAACCAAAACATTTGTAAGAAAGGATGATTGCTTGGTTTAGAAACTATACTTGCAACGGGAATTTATTCTGAATTCTAAACCGTCAAACATTTGTTCTTCAAAATGGCGCCGTTGCCGGGGAATTGCAAACGTGTGCCTTATTATTGGTTATTGTAAATATTTAAAAAAAAAATTATCTTATCTTATCTTAGTTTTAAATTTCAAAAATCAAATATTTTTTTTTAAAAAAATCATATCTTTTTCAAAATCTTTTCTTATCCTTTTTCAAAAATCATATCTTTTTCAAAATATTTTCTTTTTATTAGTTTTTGTTTTTATTTTCTCCTACTACTATGAACTCTCACCCCTTTTGCTATGAGTCTGGTTACAATTATGTTGCAGGTAGAGGAGATTACAATGAGAACATGCATCAAGGTTGGGACAATCAAAGATGGGAGGAGCCACAAGGATTTGATCAACCCTCATGGCAACAACCACCTCCAATGGACTATCAACAACCGTTCTGTGATGCATATCAAGGCAATGGCTATGGTGAGCGCTCTTTTGATTATCAACAACTACCACCATATGCCTATGAACCCTCTCCTCAACATGACTTTGGACCACCATACTCACAAGCCCCTTTCCACCATTCACCTCCATATGACCATAACCTATATCCACCATACCAACCACCTTATGAGCCAAATGAACCATACACAGAACCACCCCATTCCAACACAACTACTCTCATGAACCACCACCTCAATATACACCATCTCCTTATCATTATTAAGATGAACCACCTTCCTACCATGAACCCTTTCTCCTAACAAATGAACCCTCATATCCACCCCAATCTCCAATGGATGACACCCTTCGTGTTCTTCTTCAAGGACAAGTGAAGATTCAAAGGGGCGTACTGGAACTCACCACTGCCTTAACCGAGGTAGTAAATATAATAGCTTCCCGACATCTGAGCACTCAAAGTACTCCCATAGCTACATGTGGAGAATCAAAAGAAGAGTGTAGCACGAAGGAGACACTAAAAATTTTGGTGGACAATGAGGAGCATGGCTTTGTATTGGAACAAGTGGAGGAAGCCATAATAGTTGTAGAAGAAGAAGTGGTTGAAGATTTAGGAGATGCTGAACCTCCATGGGAAGGTCAAGTCATAGAGCCTCCTTCCAAGGTATTTGATGTTGATGTTGAAGAGGATGTACAACCTCCAAGGCATATCATGGTTGAAGACTTGGAAGAGGTTGATCAAGAGATAAAGACTAAAGAAGCAGAAGCACAGCCTCCCATGCCCTTGGTAAGCAATGAAGAAGAGATCAAATTGGAAGAAAGCTACCAAGAAGAAGAGGTTGATATTGAAGAAGCTTGCAAAAAGGTGGAAGGTGTCAAGAAAGAACACACGGGAGTAAGGCCTGCAATTACCTTGCCAAAGTTGTTGGAGACCCCTCCCCCTAAGTTGCCATCATCCTTCACAACATTCAAGTGGATAAAATTCATATCCCTTAGCTTTCTATGTAAGATCCGGTTAATTAACGGCTAATTAACCCATAAATGAGAATTTATTCTAGAAAGCCAAAAATATTATTTTTATGGCTAAATGTGATAGAGGAAATTGAGACGAGAATTTCGGTACCAATTTTATAGAAATCGGACCAAGATTGGACCGAACGGGCCAAACCGGACCAACCGGACCCAAAGTGGGCCCTTGGCCCAACATAACTAAACCAAAACCCTAGTTTTCAGCACTCTCTCTCCTCACACAACACCAAAACACGCTGAAAATTGAGATGGAAGGGGGAAGAACACTCTCTCAACTTCCTTCTCTCACTTGATCTTCAAACCACCATAACTTTTGATCTAGAGCTCCGATTGCCGCTCCGTTTGCGGCCACGCGTTCACCGCGGAGAGCTCTACAAAACCCATACACCTTCGCAGCCGGATTTTGAGTCTTGATATTCCTGTTTTTGATACTCTTTATATATATGATCTTGCGCTAGCTTATCTTTTGCTCGTTACGTTATCATTCGGAGTGTTGCGTTTTCGAGTTACGGTTTTTTGTTTACCCCTTTTTCTTCAAAGGCTCCTAGTTATAATCAATCATTCATAATACTATACGTACTAAATTTTTGTTTTAGAGGTCGTAATACCTTGCCATCTCTGAATTATGACTTAAGCATAAGACTCTGTATGGTAGGGTGTTACATTCTAATTCCACTTGAATATGGGCTACTGGAGACAGATGGTCAACTTAGAGCTCTTTGTGGCATTAAGAGTAAGAGGAAGATGATCAGTGGTAAGAATTGTCCTGCAAGGTTCATTATGGTTGGAAGCTTTAAGTTTAAACGCAAAAGTTGGTGTAGAGCTCAATTGAATGGGTCTGGGAAGTTGTTTGGACGCTTCAGTGAGAATTCTAAAGCTGAACCACCCGGATGGAATCATGATAATCAACATGAAGACGGGTGTAGAAATAAGATTTGGGATCCAGGAATATATGAGGATAAACTTTGGGAGCTCAAAGCTTGTGAAGAACCCCATCAAAGCTTGAGAAATTTACTTGGTATCGATAGAGCTTATTGGAACTCCAAGCATTGGTGGAACTTTCAAGACGAGTTCAAGCACAAGCCACCATAACAGGGAGCTCACCAAATGTCCAACTTAAGGACTTTAACTAAAAGTGCTAGGTGGGAGACAACCCACCATGATATGATCGTTCCCTTTTCAATTTTAATTTTATTTAGTTTTGTTTGTTTTCGAATTTTATTTTATTTCATTGAACCTTGAATTATTCATAACATCTGCATACTGCACTATGTATTTTGCATTAAAAAAAAGAATTTTGCACGCGACGCGTAAGCGTCGGTGATGCGTCGGCGTCAGAAGTGCATTAGGAAGAAAAGAAAAGTGAACAGAGAGTCACGCGAGAGCGTGGCTGGAGGCGTCCCTTAGGCACAAATATGCCCATGCGACCGCGTCGCCGACGCGGCCGCATCATTTGAAAAAATAGCTTCCCCACGCGTCCGCGTCACCCACGCGAACGCGTGGCTCTGTAAAATCGACGTAAAGGGGTGTATGGCAGTATGTTGGGCTAGAATGGGGCTGGACTCGTGCTGGAAGCCCAAGCCCTCCCACGCGAACGCGTTCCCCACGCGGCCGCGTCGTTTTCCAAAAAAATGCCCCTCCACGCGATCGCGTCAACCACGCGACCGCGTCACCCAAAAATTTGGCAAAAAGAGTTTCGAACAGAGAGTTGCGCGAACGCAAGGCTGCACTCGCGCCAATCGCACAAATCAGGCCACGCGATCGCGTGACCCACGCATTCGCATCACCTGAACTTATTGCATACCACTCGACCACGTCACTCACGCGTCCGCGTCACATGCGGCGCACAGCTTATCCAGATCAGCCAATTATCTTATCTTTTCTTCCCCAATCCTAATTTTTCTAATCCTTTCTTACTTTATTCTTCTTCATCTTTTTAACTTCTCATCCCTCTTCACTTCCATTCTATTTTATTTAATTTATTTGCATACTTTCATTCATTGCATTATTTTTATTGGTGTTAGAAATTTATTTGGGTCATTATTTTCTATATTTTTGTGGATTATTAAAGGAATTGTTTGACAATTATATATTACTTTTTAAGGGGTTGCTTGCATGTTCAATTTAATACTTTCAATAACTCATTTACCATGCATGCTATGTGTTTGTGAAAACGCCCGTATGGCATTGTGCACTATTTTTAGATTTCTTTTATTCTACTACTCTAAATGCTTGCTTTTCACAAAACCCTTTTTATATTTTATTACTTAAATATAATTGTTATTACAAACATGTTGTTAGTTTGAAAGACTTGGTAATATAACTTGGACATTGAATGCTTGATCTATGCTACTCATGCCTTTGCCAGCATGCCAATAAACATCTTGCATTCAATTGTCATTACATGCACTTGCTATATTTCCATTGATGATTTTTCACATGTAGTCATGACCATGTGTTAACATCATTAATCTTTAATGTGCATTGATTACCACCTTTCCCACTCTCTTCCTTGCTCTAACTCTTAGCTTTAAAAGTTACTTTCTTTTTCCCTTTTCAGGATGGCCACCAAGAAGGATAAAGAGAAAGCTACTCCCAAACCACCGGCAAGGAAAAGAACAAAAAGAGCCCCTGCTGAGGAACCACAACCCCCCCCCATCCACTTGCACATCTTAGCATGCACCGAGGATGGTGCAATCTTTAAGTGTGGGGAGGTTGATACCGATCTCCATGGGTTAGTTACATTTTTTTCAACACCAATGTTAATTTGTTAATTGCTGCATTTGCATGTTTGTTTGGTTTTATGCATTTAGTTACTACTTGGTTGAAGTAATATTTTCTTTTTCAAGAAATTTTTATAGTATTTCACTAATTTAAATTGAAAAATTTGTGTTAAACTTGTTTGGAAGTTGTATTTGGAACATGGTTTTTGAGCCAAAGAACACAACCTGTGAGATTTTGAGCTTATTTATATGGTTACATTATTTAACCATAAATTTTTATTCTTGTGTGTTTTCTTCTCCATAATTACACTCTTTACTTTGTTCCATTCTATATGTCCATTATTTAGTGTATTTACATGCTTACATATGATTGAGGCCATTATTTGTTTTTGCTCACTTATCCCAAATAATCCTACCCTTTTATGTCACCCTTGTTAGTCACTTTGAACTTTTTAACCCCCTTCTATTTCATAACCACATTACTAGCCTTAAGCAGAAAAAACAAAATAAAAATCCCAAGTTGAATCCTTGGTTAGCTTAAGATAGATATTGTGTATAATTTAAGTGTGGGGAATTTTACGGGAACATGGGATGATAGAAAAAAAGCAGGAAATTAAATTGAATAAGTTATTTGAAAATTTGGAAAGCATGCTCATGTGAAATCAAAATAATTAAATTACCATGTGCATTGATAAAAAAAATTATTAAGTAATTAAATTTATTAAGTAATTAAATAAGGGGATACAAAAAGAAAAATAATACCCCAAATACAAAATAAAAAGAATCAATGCACATGTGACAAAATTCAAAAATAAGTTTGATACATGAGCATGTAATACAAAAGTGGGAAAAATTTGGGTAGCTAGGTAAAGCATTTTAAATTATATAAAGTATGTATATGTTAGGTGAGATCTTAGACTAATCAAGGATTCACTTTGTTAGCTCACTTAGCCTTATATATATATATATATCAGCCCCATTACAACCCTGAAAAGACCTCATGATGTTTGCATTGGTATACTAAATATTTGTTGATTGGTTAGATGAAGAACAAAGTTTAGAAAGCATGACTAGAGCAGAGTAGAGTGAATTACCCTATACACTTGAGAGATTAGAGTGCATATACACTACCAGTAAGGGTTCAGTGCTTAATTCTATGTTCCCTGCTTTCATGAGCTATCTTCTTACAAGTTTACTTGTCTTTTATTGTATAATTTGAATTAGTGAAATCTGATATATGTATGTTCTTGGAAGATTTATTTACTTTTAACCAAGTAGGTAGAAACATTCTGCATATAGTTGCATTTATACAGATAGGTTGCATTTCATACATTCTACCATTCCTCTTCCATTCTTTATAGCTTCTCTTGAGCTTAGCATGAGGACATGCTAATGTTTAAGTGTGGGGAGGTTGATAAACCACTATTATATGGTTTATCTTGTGCTCAATTGAGTGGATTTTATCAATCTTACATACACTTATTCATATGATTTGCATGAGTTTACGTTTTCCTTCCTGATTTTGTACTATGATTGAAAACATGCTTCTTTGGTCTTAATTTTGATATGTTTAATCTTCTCTTATTACCATTCAATGCCTTGATATATGTGTTAAGTGATTTCAGAGTTTATAGGACAGGAATGGCTTAGAGGATGGAAAGGAAGCATGCAAAAGTGGAAAGAATACAAGAAGTTGAAGGAACTGCAAAGCTATCAGCCTGACCCTCTCGCACTAAAACGACCATAACATGAGTTACAGAGGTCCACATGATGCGGTTTCAATTGTGTTGGAAAGCTAACGTCTGGGGCTTCGATTTGATATATAATTTGTCATAGTTGCTCTGACGATAAGTGACGCGAACGCGTGATCTACGTGGGCGCATCGCAGTGGCAAAAAACCAGCGTGTTTAAATTCGAAACCAGCAAATTCTGGGCTGTTTCTGACCCAGTTCTCGGCCCAGAAAACACAGATTACAGGCTATAAAGTGGGGAAATGCATCCATTCAACAACATGTCTTCCATAATTCACTTTTCATAATTTAGATGTAGTTTTTGGAGAGAGAGGTTCTCTCATCTCTCTTAGGATTTAGGATTAGGATTCCTCTTAAAGGAATTAGGATTTTTTATTATTTCAACTTTAATATTTCAACTTACAATTTCTTCCGAGTTCCAAGTTCAATGTCCTTTTTATTTATTTTATCAATTTAGCTTTTGAACTCTTTATGTTTGGATTAATTTCCTTTTATTAATGCAATTGAGGTATTTCAAATTTATCTTTAGCTTTTTATATTCTTGGCTTTAATTGATTAACTGGAGGCTCGAGTTATCAAAGTTATCGTGATTGTTAATTAATTTTTCTAATTGAATTGAATCCCACTAACTCTAGTCTTTCCTTAGGAGTTGGCTAGGACTTGGGGATCTAACTAATTAGTCCACTTGACTTTCCCTTGCTTTCGTAAAGGTTAACTAAGTGGGATTAAACTCAATTCTCATAAGGATAACTAGGATAGGACTTCCGAATTTTCATACCTTGCCAAGAGTTTTATTAGATATTAATTTATTAATTCCTGTAATTTATTTTCCTTGTTCAAGCCTTTCAAAACCCAAAAATACTGTTTTCCATAACTAATAATAAGAACACCTCCCTGCAATTCCTTGAGAAGACGACCCAAGGTTTGAATACTTTGGTTTATAAATTTTATTGGGTTTGTTACTTGTGACAACCAAAATGTTTGTAAGAAAGGATGATTGCTTGGTTTAGAAACTATACTTGCAATGAGAATTTATTCTGAATTCTAAACCGTCAAACATTCGTTCTTCAATCATCATGATTCCATCCAGGTGGTAAGCATTCAGAATTCTCGTTCAAACCTTCAAACATCTTCCTAGACCCAATCAATTAAGCTCTACACCAACCATTGCACTTAAACTATGAGCTTTCAACCATAATGAACCTTGAATGTTGTTTCCAACCACTATTCATCTCCCTTTTGCTCTTAAATCCACAAATAGCTCTAAGTTGACCATCCGTCTTAAGTAAAACATATTCAAGCGGAATAACAAAGCTAAGAGATATGAATTTTACCCCCTCTTGAATGATGTAATGAATGATGGTAGCTTAGGGAGATGTGTCTCCAATGGTCTTGACAATGTAATTTCCACTCTCATCCATCCTTTTTTAGGGACTTCAACCACTTGATTAAATTCTTCAACTTCAATTTTTTCCTCACCAACTTCTTCTAACTCTTCTACATCACTCAAATCATAAGCCAGTAGTTGAGTAAAGCCTACATCAACATCCAATTCAAATTCAATGGGGGAAGATTCATCAAGCTCAAATAGATCATATATTGGTGTGGAATCATCATCAGTAGGAGGACTTCGTTGCTCAACTTCTTCCAATTCTTCATTCACAATATGCTTCGGAGGTTGTGTACTATCCTCCTCAACATCACTTATAAGCTCAACGGAAGAAGGTTCTATAACTTTATATTCCTCTTTGTATTCAACATCTCCTAAATCTTCAACCACTTCTTCCTCTTCAATAATTTTGGCTTCCTTCTCTTGTTCCAATACAAAAGCCCACTCCTCATTCTCCACTTGAGATTTTAACCTCTCTTTCATACTACACTCTTCAATTGATTTTCTACATTCAACAATGGGAGTGTCTTGATTGCATAAGCGTTGTGAGGTTAAGTTAGTTGCTACCTCGACTAAGGTAGCCATGAATTCTTCTTGCCTCCTTCGAACTTCACATTGCCCTTGAAGAATTGAAATGAGAGTTTCACCAATAAGTGTCATCCCTAAAACTATCTAATGTGCATGAATGATATGGTATAGTGCCCCCTTGTTAGCTCTTCTTCCATTTCAGTTTCAGACTTTGCAGAATTGGGCCATAAGGCCCCCAAAATCGCGTTAAAGAGGTATCAAGATAGGAGATTTGAAAAAGATTTGATTTTAAAAAAAATTTGAAAAGATTGAAAAGATTTGAAAAGATAGTAAGATTTAAAAAGATTTGAAAATTGATTTTTGAAAAGGATTTAATTTTGAAATTTTAAATTTTAAATTTAAAATAAGATAAGATAGGATTTTTTGAATTTTATAGAAAGATAAAAAGATAAGATAAAGATTTGAAAAAGTTTTGAATTTTAAAATTTAAAAGAAAGATATGAAAAGATAAGATTTTAAAATTTAAAAGAAAGATATGAAAAGATAAGATTTTTTATTTTTATTTTTTTTGAATTAATGAAGAAAGAGAAAAACAACCAAAAGACACCAAACTTAAAATTTTTAGATCAAAAGACACTAATTTTTGAAAATTGAAAAGAAAAACACCAAAAGACACCAAACTTAAAAATTTTAAGATCAAAACAAGAAAAGAAATAAGAACAACTTGAATACGAAGAAGAATACTCAAGAACAAATTCGAAAATTTTTAGAAAAGATAAACACAAAAGGGACACCAAACCTAAGAACTGACACTAGACTCAAATAAAAGACACAATTTTTGAAAAATTTGGCAAAAGAAAACAAGAAAGTTCGAACTTTTAACGAGAACAAGAACAAAAGACTCACACAAAAGGCAAAGATTAATAAAAAAAAAAGAAAAAGGTTTTCGAAAATTTTTGAAAAGAAAACAAAAGACACAAAACAAAATAGTAAAAAGTACCTAATCTAAGCAACAAGATAATCCAGTTGTTTGTCAAATCTAAACAATCCCCAAAAACAGCACCAAAAATTTGGTCCACAAAATTGACTCTACAATATTTGCACAGATAGACCGACAAGTGCACCGGGTCGTCCAAGTAATACCTCAGTTGAGTGAGGGTCGATCCCACGGAGATTGTTGGTTTGAGCAAGCAATGGTTACCTTGTAGATCTTAGTTAGGTGATTAGAAAAGAGAGTAGTTGTCACGAAAAATGCATAAAACAGAATAGATAAATAAAACGTTACTAGATAGGTGTGAAATCAGTGATGAGAGAACGGTTGAGGCTTCCGAGATGCTTCTTCCTTCTGGATCAACTTTTCTCACTATCTACTCCAACTTCTGATTGATTCATTCCATGGCAGGTCAGCAGTCATCAATCTCCTCTGCTTTAAATAAAACGTCAGGTCAGCAGTCATCCAATCTGAACGGGGGTAAAGCTCCTGCAGTCCATTCCCTTGGTGATCCTACTCAAAGCGCCACAGACAAGGTCGAATCTTCTGGATCAGAGAATGCTGTGTCTTGGTTCTAGCCTATACCACAAAGGCCCTAATCGCCCCGTACCTCGGTTGCACTGATGTCTTCAAGTATCCAACGAAGTCGTGAATTAGCCATCTAAGAGATGTATAATCAAGCTTGTGGTTCAGTACTATCCCATCAAGGACTCACACGAACCCATGTGAATAGGGATGATGGTCATGTTACATTACCAATTCATTAGAATGAAGAATGAAGATACATCTTAGAATGGAATCAAGCATAGATTGAAATAGAATAGTGATATTATTAATTCATAAGAATCAGCAGAGCTCCTAACTTTAACCTAGGAGGTTAGTGACTCATAGCTTACAAAAGGTAATGTTCGAATGTAAAAGTGGGGAAGAAGATCCTAAACAAAGGTGATCTCCTCCTATATATACTAATCTGATAACTAAGAATTACAGAAATAAGATAAACTAGTGTTGTAGAGCCAAAATCCACTTTTCGAGCCCACTTGGTGAGTGTTTGGGCTGAGCTAAGGGTGTCTCCACATCCTAGGACCCTTCTTGGGCATTGAACACCAGCTTTGGACTCCTGAATGGGCATTGGACCCCAGCTGGTCCCTTTTAGGCATTGGAAGCCAGGAAGAGGGTTGGTGGCTGGCGTTGAATGCCAGTTTTAGGCCTTCATTTCCAAAGTAAAGTATAGACTATTTGAGAGCAGGAGGTCAATTGAGAGCATGCCAGGAAGAGGTTTGGGGGCTGGCCTGGATGTTAGCTTTCTATAGTCGTTGAGAGCATGCCATTTGGACCTTTGTAGCTCTAGAAATGCTCCTTCGAGTGCATGGAGGTCAGAATCTGACAACATCTGCAGTCCTTTCTTTGTCTCTGAATCAGACATTGCCAAAACTCCTCAATTTCAGCCAGAAAATACTTGAAATCATCATGAAACTCAACAACTCAAATTAGAATCCAAAAATATGAATTTTGCACTAAAACCTATGAAAATATAATAAAACTTAAACAAAACATAACAAAAACTATATGAAAATGATGCCAAAAAGCATATAAAATATCCGCTCATCAAGCAAATTGGAAAATATGAAGCTGCTCAAAATAATCATGGCAGGAGGAGTAAAGATAGTTCTTCTAGGGAAGAGGATAATGCAAATCCACTTTATTATTCTTTTTCATCTAAAGATTTGTCCACGCGAAGAGCATGATGGAACAACACGAAAGCTAAAGACTTAAGAATCAAAATTGATATTCCTGAGTTTGAGCTCCAACCAGATGATTTGGATTTGATAGTGAAAATAGTGTTTGAGTTAAAAGACATTCCGGATTATAAGCGCGTGATGCTTGTAGCAATCAAGTTAAAGAAGCATGCGTCAGTATGGTAGGGGAATCTCAAGCATCAGCGAGAAAGAAAAGAATGGAGAAAGATCAAGACATGAGATAAAATGCACTGTAAACTAAGAAAAAATTTCCTTCCAGAGAACTACATACAAGAAGTCTTCATCAAATTTTACGATTTGAAACAAAAATCACTGACTGTAGAGGAATACACTATGGAGTTTGAAGAGCTTCAAATGAAGTGTGATATCCAAAAACCTGAAGAACAGACTATTGCTCGCTATCTCGAAGGGCTTAATGAAGACATTGCAAACATTGTTCAACTACAAACATTATGGATTTTGGATGATGTTACAAGACTAGCTTTTAAGGTTGAAGATCAGATAATAGAAGAAGAATAATTGCTTCTCAATATAGAAGGGTGTGGTTAATTCCTCAAAGCAAAAATGGACTCCCCAACAATTCTCTAAGGCAAGTCCTTTAAAAAGCTCACCAACCAATATGGAACTCAACTCTTCTCCTCTACTAAACATAACAGAAGGTGTTTTAAGTGTCAAAAATTTGGGTATATTGCTGGTAATTTCCCAAATTGAAGAGTTATCACTCAATTGAAGAAGAAAACCACGAAGAGCCAAGTAAAGAGTTCGAGAAGGAAAATGAGATTCAGTATGAAGCTATAGAGGAGGTTCCACCTAATTATGAGGAAGCTTTGGAAGTTCGCCATATTTTGAATATTGCATTCTATGCTATAACATTTTTCACACGAGGTACACTGCCCAAGAAAAGGTGTGCAAGGTCTTGACTCTGAAAGTTGTGAGAATGTTGTTGCAACCTATATGAGGGAGAAACTAAAGATTCCAACTAAGGAACATTCTCATCCTTATAAGTTGCAGTGGCGGAGAAAAGGGAATAAAGTCAAAGTAACAAGGCAATGTTGCGTTCAATTCTCCATTGGGAGTAAATATAAAAATGAAGTATGGTGTGATGTCATCCCCATAGACACGTGTCACTTGTTGCTAGGATTCCCTTGGCAATATGATCAACGACCTTTCCATGACGAATTTAAGAATATATATTCCTTCTTCAAAGATGGTGTAAAGATTGTGTTGACTCCATTAAGACATGATGAATACGAGAAGTAAGTTGAGCCGCCACTAATCACAAAGTCAGGCCTTAATAAAGCTTATCAAAAGTCCAACTTCATGTGCTTTTAATTAATTTGCAAAGAGAACAAGAAGACCTTATCCATGCATCAGAATGTCAAGCCCTTGATTGAAGAATTTTCTGACGTTGTCACTGAGGAGATCCCTAGCGGGTTATCCCCAATGCGAGATATCCAGCTTGCCATCAATTTCGTCCCTGGTTTGGTAATTCCAAATAAACCAGCATATTGTATGAGTACCATGGAGAATGAAGAGTTATAATGCCAAGTAAAACAACTTGTGGACAAAGGCCTAGTTAGAGAAAGTGTTAGTCCCTATGCTATTCCTGCTCTGATAGTTATGGAGAAAGATGGTTCGTGGCATATGTGCATTGATAGTAATGTTGTGAATAAGATCACCATCATGTACAGGTTCCCTATTCTTCGACTTGATAATTTGCTGGATTAATTACATGGTGTTGTTATCTTCTTTAAGATTGACTAAAGGAGTAGCTATCATCAAATTGGTATGAGGCTTGGTGATGAATGAAAGACAGCTTTCAAGACACGAGATGGATTATACAAAAATGGATGGTTATGCCATTCGGCCTCTCTAATGCACTAAGCACCTTTATGCGCTTGATGAACCAGTTATTCTGATCCTTCATTGGGAAGTTTGTTGTTGTTTACTTTGATGACATCATAACATATAGTAAGAACCATGATGAACATCTAGTCTGCGGGAAGCTCTATCTTTTTATTAATGGGAATTCTAGGTATCGGTTTATATAGTTCTAATGACCATCTGCGTCAAATATTTATGGTGCTTCGAGAGAAAATACTATATGCTAATCTTAAGAAGTGTGACTTCTTAATGAGTAAAGTTGTGTTTTTAATTGGCCTACTCTGAAGACATTTCATAATATAAGGAGCTTCCTTGGACTACCTTCATTCTATCGATGTTTTATTAATAATTTTGACGAGCTGGATTTTCTGTCAGTAAAGAATTCACAAATAAGTTCTCGTTGCTAGTATATTTTCTAAACCAACAGAGAACCCTTTCGTACAAAAACTTTGGTTGTCACTTAAGCAAACCCAATAAAATTAATAACCGAAGTATTTAAACCTCGGGTAGTCTCTCAAGGAATTGCAGGAAAGTATGATTTATTATTGGTTATGGAAAAGTATCTTTTTGGGTTTTTGAAATAGGGAACAAGGAAATAAATAGGCAAGAAAGTAAATTAATAATCATGAAAACCCTTACAAGGTATAATGTAACACCCTAACTATCAAAATGTCATGCTTCTGGCTGCGCTATTCTGATAGCTCGAGTATTACGATGACTCTTCGAATATTTAATACTAAAATATGAGCCTGTTTAAAACTTAAAACCACATAACCTTTCGATAACTCTTTTTGTGAAAACCTAAACATACATGTACATGCAAAATCAGATACAACTTTAAGATATATATATATACACACACACACACACACACACACACACACTAATTTACAAATATACATATCATAATTTCCTATCCCTCTTACAAACATAATAAAGATAAAGGCGAGGGAAAACAATAGCTACGGTAATACAAAAGAACCGAATAAACAGAAAATAAACATAACTCTCCTGAAGCTTCGTCTTCCATATCCTGAAAAGGAATAACCTGTAGGGGAGTGAGAACGTCGTCCTCGCTTGTTCTCACTAAAGGATTACAGAAATTGCTATAACAAGATACGTAAAGATAAAATCATTCTTAGAGTTCAGTGATCATTGCTCGTCTTATGAGTCTTTCCAAAAACCATAGCTTCACATTCGTAATCCAAAAAATTCCTTTTTGAAAACTTGCTAAATTTCTCAAATATTCTAAAACAAAACCTTTTTCCTTTCTTAAAGAAAATGTCTGAAAAGTTTTTCCTAGACCGCAACCATGAAAGCAGTTACCTACGCGGTAAAAATGATCATCCCGTTCCAAGCATAGGTTCATTAAGTCTATACTGAACCGATCAGATACTTTATACAGAACTAGGACTCAATATACCAATCACGGCCTCAAGCCCATCCAATCCAACACGGCCCCCGGCCCAAACAGCTCAATCAGCAACCAACTCATCACAAACCAATCAATTCAAACACAATCACAATTAATATGGTTCAAGCACAATGAAGAGCAATTACAACAAGTATAACAGTTAGCAGTTAACATAAGTATTCACATAGGCAAACCAAATACAATATGCACACCGAAACAATATCACATAGATGCAAATGATGAATGCCTGTCCTACTGGCTGTGATATCACATTGTCGGTTCAATTGCCAACCCGACACATTCCCATGGGAATGTTGCCCTTCGGTCACGTATAAATGGGAACCCTCTGGGATAACGTGCCCGCCACATGGTCCAGGATGTCAGTGCCTGCACACTCTTGTGATCCGAAAGGATGTGAGCGGGATACTTTGCCTCCGACCTCACATCTACACGTAAGCGGAATTAACCACCGTCCTTGCCAGGCGCAAGCGACATATCAACAATCTCGTCAATTATCAAATCTCTCAGCATAAGCGGGACGAACCCGGCCCTTACGCCTACCAAACAATAACTCATCAATCTTGATGATATCCACAATCAATCAGGCTCAATACCTTATTTCAAAATCATTCTTGACCCATTTACTTTTAAATAACAAACGTAGTCAAATCACAGCTAGCCAATAATCACTTTTCAAAACGGAGCCACTTTCTCCATCTTTCCAACACTTCCAAAAATCTCAAAACCATGCCAAGTTCAAAATCTCTTTGAAAGACTCAATCATTCATTTCTAAATCAAGATTTGGTCGTAAGATTCTTCAGCAGAGTCCCAAGACTTCCGGGGAGAATAACCTAACTCATTTCTTAAATTCCTTGAAAACCTCCGGAACTATAACTTCTTGAGTTGAATAAATAGAATAGGGTTTAAACCCAAAACCAAATCGTGTTTCCAATTATGCCGAACCAATTTCAAGACCAACCAAACTTAAGCCAAAACCAATTTCAGTTTCATTCTTAAATCTATTTCCAAGGGCTCGGGAAGTGTTTCAATTTTAATAAATCAAAGTTCCAGAAAATACTTCAAGCTCTTCCTAAATGTCGTAAAGTGAAATAGATTAATTGAAAACCAGGTTTATTTTTAAATCCATTAAAATCCCTCCAAAATCTGTTTATGTAAATCAAATTACAAAACATAAGAAAATTTCATATTTAAATTGATTTTTAAGGCATAATTCCTTTCTTAATAATTACATCAAAAATATAGAGATTTTCCTAATAAGGCAAGTTCAAACAAAATTTATTTCTCAAACATTTAAGTCAAAGCATAATTTATTCTTTTCCAAAATAATAATTCCAATCAAAATCTCTGATTTTCTAGAAATTTCGGCAGCATTTCCCCTAAAACTTGGACTTTGCCACCCTTTCTGGGTCCCAACAAAACCAATCATCAACTCTTTCTAACAGGTTCAAGACCAAATCAGTTTCCAATAAAACAAAACTCAACTTTCAAATTATCAAAAATCATTCAAATCAACCAATCCAGAAATCTCCAATTTATCAAAATCATACATTGTTACAATCAAACAGGCAACCATATTCATTCAAGATAAAACCAGACAATTCATAAGACTCACATAACCACCAAAAATACATTTTGTACAGCATATCTATTTATAACAATTTCTAATTTAAATAAAACTAGTTTGTACAAAAGCCCCTACCTCAAAATGCAATTCCATAACCCAAACGCCTCATCAAGTCCTTTCCGCCTCAAACCGAACTGACGGGAACTACAACCTCAGCTCCCAGCCACTTTTGCAACAGTCTCAACAACTCTAATCACAACATACAACAACCGAAACTCAATCGTATAGCAACTAACGCCACAAACCTCAGCGTATGATAATAGAACAGTAACTAAAGGGCTTTCAAATCGAAAACGCTTACCGAACCGAAAGAAGAACGGCTGAACCGACACAGCGGCGGTCTCCGAACCGGCTCGGCGGCAGCCCGGCAGCCACCTCAAGTGACAGCGGTTACGAATTCCAATCACGACGACTGAAACCAACAGGCAGTAACTATAGTACCCTCGGAATTCAAAAAGGACAGAAACCTCAAATAAAACCCTTACCGGAAGAGTTCTCCGGCGACGGCAGCGAGGTTCTCCGGCGACAAAAATGGGCAGAAACTCCGGTGTGGTTTCGGCGGCCACAACAGCTTCTCCTGCAGCCATTCACAACGGGCGGCAACCACTGTAGCAGCTGGTTGGATGGCGGCAGTTTCTGACGGCAAAGCGAGCTCCGGCAGCGTCGCAGGTGGTTTCCCCCTCTCTCCCGTCGGGTTCATCTCAGGCGACGGCGCGGTTACAGTGGCAGCAGCAGCGGGCTCCACGACGACTTCCTCTCGCGCTTCCCCTGTGCGCGACCCCAACGGCGGCAAATCGGCTAGGACGCAGTGAGGGCGATGGCTCTGACAAAGACGGAACGCTCGGCGGCACAGGGTGCGACGGGGCTCGCGGTGGTAGAGCGCGATGACTCCCTCTTCTCCTCGCGTCATTCTGCTTCTTCTGCCTGCGAGCTTGACAACGGTGGCCATGGAAGCTCCTCGCGCGGCGGTGGGGAGGCAGTGTGGTGCGGCGGTCTCCTCTCTCCTCGGTCAGGCGACGGCGCGATGGCGGAGAAGCCCAGTGCGCGGCGCAGTCTCTTTCCTCCCCTCCTCTTCTTCTTCTCCTCCACGGATCCGTTTCCCCCTTCCCTCTCTATTTCTTTCTTTCTTCTATTTTCACAGCTGTTGCTGCTGGTTGAATTGGGGAAGGCTGCGGCTGTGTGTGTTTAGGTTAGAGGGCAGCAGCAGCTGCTGCTGAGCGTGGGTGGAGGGAACCGAGTCATGGTAACGGGTTACTGGGTTAGGGTTTCCTTATTTTGAAAATTAGGGTTAGGGTTAAATTGGTAATTTCACTTAAAATAGGGATAATATAGTAATTAGAATTAAATTCTAATCCAACAATAATAATGTATAAAAATACTATTTGCTCATCAATTTCACACTTCATTTTCAATAAAATGTTCAAATCCAAATATTAGAAATAATATACTTAATTTCTTCATTTTCCAAAATACTAATATCAATATTCTAAAATATTAATTATTTAGTCCAAATCATATAAAAATCCTTATTATTTCACAACTACCAACTTTACAATTTAAATATATAAAATAACTCAATAATTGTAAAATTAGATAAAATCTTAATTTAAATAGCCCAAACTCATTATTTTTGGATTTCTAGAACTTTAAGTTGTAAATAGAAAAATAATCCATAATTATAGAGTTTGGATGAAAACCTTAATTTATTTCAAATCCAATTAATCAAAATTGCCTCAAATTATTTTCAATAAACTGATTTCCTGAAA
Organism: Arachis ipaensis; assembly: GCF_000816755.2. Classification (NCBI taxonomy): domain Eukaryota; kingdom Viridiplantae; phylum Streptophyta; class Magnoliopsida; order Fabales; family Fabaceae; genus Arachis; species Arachis ipaensis. The sequence continues at coordinate 68,071,427 of NC_029792.2, forward strand.
ATAAAACTGTAAATAAATATATGATTTGATATTAGTTCAAAATAGGACTTTTCAAAAGTCTTGGGTCTTACATTCCACCCACCTTATAAAAATTTTCGCCCTCGGAAATTGATACAAAATGAAAGAAATCTCATAACAGTTCACCCTTGAACACATTTAAGGAAGAAGCAAAAATATATCTCAAAATATAAACATATATACGATTTTCAAATACTTTGATGGTTGTATGCATAAAGATACAAAGGTAGGAGTATGGTTGCAAGGCAAACATTACAAGATAGGCTCAAATGCAAAAGATGACATGGGTCAAACATGTGATAGTAAGGCAAGGCATTGAAGGTCATAAAACAGGATGAGGTTATAACGACGTGCTCAACATCCGCACACTAATCTCATCTCAACCTCAAAGCTTCAACTTTCCAACTCCATCAAGCACTTTACAATCCCCATATTCGATCATAAGCCTGAGAACCGCAAATCCGTTCGTAAGGAACAATACACCCACAACTCATAACGTTGTACATCTACCGTTTCAACTTCCGTATGCACATATCACGTCTTAAAGAACTAACGCATCACGTGACTACATCTACAAGTCACACGTGATATCAAAACAATTCTCGAGTCTACTCAGAAGGATACAAGATTCAGAAAGGAGAGACACATGCCAGGAATAATACTCATAGACTCGAGAGACTGTATCCAATTCAGGTAACAAAGACACTCAACCAATGAAGTTTGCTAGAAATAAATTGATTGACAACTTCAAGGATAACCCTTGTATCAAAGAAATCCAACAGGACCAATAAGAAGAAAATTCAGTGCATTATTTTGAAACAAATTCAAGCTGAGTCAAAGAAGCATGGGGTTTGCAGTAGTGAAGATTTCAAACCCAAAATAGAGCTCACCAAACTCAAGAGCATGATTAAAAATACTCTCGAATAAATTGTTCTCAAAAGAATCGAAAACTTGCAAAAATCATTTCGTAGTCTGAAAGAGAAGTTAAACAACAAACATCCTTCAAGAGAGTAACAAAAGTATAAACGTGACTTTGCTTTTAATACACTTTCAAGTTGAAGTAGATCATGTAGAGTTTTAAAAACAAGGTGCTCACAAGTTTGGCTAAAGGCTAAAATATTCCCTCAAATATTTTAAAAAGATAATTAGGTGCACAACTTAACCAAAAGCAATCATAAAACTCGGAAGAGAAATCAAATGCTTGTTCAAAATTTTCCAAAGCCCATATTCAAACAAGCGTGTATAACATTTATAGCGAGGACAAAAGAGGGAGTTAAACTCTCTTTAGAAAAGAAATTCCGAGGTAAAATTTTGCTTACAATCTGGTAAGGAAACAAGTGGTGCGTTACAAACGGACAGGTTTCCATTAAACAAGGAAACTTTTCAAAACCTCATTTAAAATAGCGCATGTCAATTTTAAAACAATTTTTGTCAAAAATTGAACAATGGTTTCAATTATAACCAAGCAACTAAAAAATTAAGTTCGATTTGGAACTTCTTCAAAGAGACTCCAATTTGCTTTATAAAATTCAAAACAAGACTCTAAAAGTATACTTGAAATCACCATCTCACAACAATATTCAAGAAGATTAGGATTTACTTGAAAAGGCGTCAAGCCATACAAGAAAAGATCTTAAACCAAAATAGTTCAAACAAGATCCACTAGGATTGAGTCATCCACAATCTTTCAATTGATCCAAAGAATACAAAGTCATAGGAAAAGACAACCCAATCATCAGTAGTTCCTCAAGGATAAACCTTTGACTAAAAACTCTTATAGAGACAATGAGAGAATAAACGATGTACTAATTTGAAATGAATCAAACTGACTCATATAAGAATGAGATTCACCAGAGAAGAAAAACCAACATCAATGGTAATGTCCACAAAATGTAAAAGTTTAGTTAAAATAAGGTCAAGTATGACATTCATAGAGATGGAAGGCTTAATAGAGAATTTAGTCCGTTCATAGGAAGAAAGCTACGAGTCCAACACTTTCAAAAGAACAACAATGGCATAAACCATATAACATGCTAAATCAAACTCAATTCAAAATAAGTTAGGTAAAGCTTATCAAACGAAACTCAACCGGGACAAAAGTGATAAATCCTTTCTTTTCAAAATATTGAAAAATACCCAATTACATAATCAAATGAAGATGTGCGTTGGAACTATAGTAAAATTACTAGAAAGCCAAATTATAATTTAAAGTAAATGCAGTTCCACAAACTAGTAAAAATATAGGCGGGATATTAGAAATAAATAGTTATTAAACTGTATAAGAAATCTTCAAGTCCCACATATGTAGATAAGTATATATCCAATCAACAACAAATTTGTATAGAATCTCAAAATTGGCTGTGATCACTGTCGAATGAGAGAAAAACTGAATCAACAATTTCTCTAAAAATGGACTCGGACTCAGGAGTTATAATGTACAACACAATAGGATAAGTTCAAAGCTGTATCAAAGAACACGTGAATCAAGAAGAACTCAAACAGAGAAAGACAAATACAACAAGGATTTCAAACAAGCATATGCACTTAGGATCAAACAAGAATACATATGAATAAAGGAATAGAGTGGAACATCAAACTACTTTTCAAGAGGAGTAGCAAACAAGAACTTCAAGTTAGGACATGAAAGAACAGGTCGACTCGAGCAAAATCCAAGATACACAACTGAATAGCCTCGAGAAATAGTTTCTAACGTTCCCAAAACCCGCGATTCGCTTTGCTCAAAACTCGTATATCATCTATGATAACCCATTAGTGCCTTCATATACATAATTCACTAGTATTAAGCCGGCCAAACTTAATACCAAAAATCATGCAATGCAAGACTAACAGCGTTAATCAATAGATCGTCATGTGCATAAAGCCTTAATTCTCGTCATCAGACAAGACCTAATACATGACAAAAGCTCAGAGTATGCAATTGAAGCATAGCCAGTCCATTCCTCAGGCTCTACAGGAAAGACCGCTCTGATACCACAAATGTAACACCCTAACTATCAAAATGTCACGCTTCCGGCTGCGCTATTCTGATAGCTCGAGTATTACGATGACTCTTCGAATATTTAATACTAAAATATGAGCCTGTTTAAAACTTAAAACCATATAACCTTTCGATAACTCTTTTTGTGAAAACCTAAACATACATGTACATGCAAAATCAGATACAACTTTAAGATATATATATATACACACACACACACACACACACACTAATTTACAAATATACATATCATAATTTCCTATCCCTCTTACAAACATAATAAAGATAAAGGCGAGGGAAAACAATAGCTACGGTAATACAAAAGGACCGAATAAACAGAAAATAAACATAACTCTCCTGAAGCTTCGTCTTCCATATCCTGAAAAGGAATAACCTGTAGGGGAGTGGGAACGTCGTCCTCGCTTGTTCTCACTATAGGATTACAGAAATTGCTATAACAAGATACGTAAAGATAAAATCATTCTTAGAGTTCAGTGATCATTGCTCGTCTTATGAGTCTTTCCAAAAACCATAGGTTCACATTCGTAATCCAGAAAATTCCTTTTTGAAAACTTGCTAAATTTCTCAAATATTCTAAAACAAAACCTTTTTCCTTTCTTAAAGAAAATGTCTGAAAAGTTTTTCCTAGACCGCAACCATGAAAGCAGTTACCTACGCGGTATAAATGATCATCCCGTTCCAAGCATAGGTTCATTAAGTCTATACTGAACCGATCAGATACTTTATACAGAACTAGGACTCAATATACCAATCACGGCCTCAAGCCCATCCAATCCAACACGGCCCCCGGCCCAAACAGCTCAATCAGCAACCAACTCATCACAAACCAATTAATTCAAACACAATCACAATTAATATGGTTCAAGTACAATGAAGAGCAATTACAACAAGTATAACAGTTAGCAGTTAACATAAGTATTCACATAGGCAAACCAAATACAATATGCACACCGAAACAATATCACAAAGATGCAAATGATGAATGCCTGTCCTACTGGCTGTGATATCACATTGTCGGTTCAATTGCCAACCCGACACATTCCCATGGGAATGTTGCCCTTCGGTCACGTATAAATGGGAACCCTCTGGGATAACGTGCCCGCCACACGGTCCAGGATGTCAGTGCCTGCACACTCTTGTGATCCGAAAGGATGTGAGCGGGATACTTTGCCTCCGACCTCACATCTACACGTAAGCGGAATTAACCACCGTTCTTGCCAGGCGCAAGCGACTTATCAACGATCTCATCAATTATCAAATCTCTCAGCATAAGCGGGACGAACCCGGCCCTTACGCCTACCAAACAATAACTCATCAATCTTGATGATATCCACAATCAATCAGGCTCAATAACTGATTTCAATAAAGTGAAATAGATTAATTGAAAACCAGGTTTATTTTTAAATCCATTAAAACCCCTCCAAAATCTGTTTATGTAAATCAAATTACAAAACATAAGAAAATTTCATATTTAAATTGATTTTTAAGGCATAATTCCTTTCTTAATAATTACATCAAAAATATAGAGATTTTCCTAATAAGGCAAGTTCAAACATAATTTATTTCTCAAACATTTAAGTCAAAGCATAACTTATTCTTTTCCAAAATAACAATTCCAATCAAAATCTCTAATTTTCTAGAAATTTTGGCAGCATCTCCCCTAAAACTTGGACTTTGCCACCCTTTCCTGGTCCCAACAAAACCAATCATCAACTCTTTCTAACAGGTTCAAGACCAAATCAGTTTCCAATAAAATAAAACTCAACTTTCAAATTATCAAAAATCATTCAAATCAACCAATCCAGAAATCTCCAATTTATCAAAATCATACATTGTTACAATCAAACAGGCAACCATATTCATTCAAGATAAAACTAGACAATTCATAAGACTCACAAAACCACCAAAAATATATTTTGTACAGCATATCTATTTATAACAATTTCTAATTTAAATAAAACTAGTTTGTACAAAAGCCCCTACCTCAAAACGCAATTCCATAACCCAAACGCCTCATCAAGTCCTTTTCGCCTCAAACCGAACTGACGGGAACTAAAACCTCAGCTCCCAGCCACTTTTGCAACAGTCTCAACAACTCTAATCACAACATACAACCACCGAAACTCAATCGTATAGCAACTAACGCCACAAACCTCAGCGTATGATAACAGAACAGTAACTAAAGGGCTTTCAAATCGAAAACGCTTACCAAACCGAAGGAAGAACGTTTGAACCGACACAGCGGCGGTCTCCGTACCAGCTCGGCGGCAGCCCGACAGCCACCTCAAGTGACAACGGCTACGAATTCCAATCACGACGACTGAAACCAACAGGCAGTGACTATAGTACCCTCGGAATTCAAAAAGGACAGAAACCTCAAATAAAACCCTTACCGGAAGAGTTCTCCGGCGACGGTAGCGAGGTTCTCCGGCGACAAAAATGGGCAGAAACTCCGGTGTTGTTTCGGCGGCCACAACAGCTTCTCCTGCAGCCATTCACAACGGGCGGCAACCACTGTAGCAGCTGGTTGGATGGCGGCAGTTTTTGACAGCAAAGGGAGCTCCGGCAGCGTCGCAGGTGGTTTCCCCCTCTCTCCCGTCGGGTTCATCTCAGGCGACGGCGCGGTTACAGTGGCAGCGGCAGCGGGCTCCACGACGACTTCCTCTCGCGCTTCCCCTGTGCGCGACCCCAACGGCGGCAAATCGGCGAGGACGCAGTGAGGGCGACGGCTCTGACAAGGACAGAACCCTCGGCGGCACAGGGTGCGACGGGGCTCGCGGCGGCAGAGCGCGATGACTCCCTCTTCTCCTCGCGTCATTCTGCTTCTTCCGCCTGCGAGTTTACAACGGTGGCCATGGAAGCTCCTCGCGCGGCGGTCTCCTCTCTCCTCGGTCAGGCGACGGCACGATGGCGGAGAAGCCCAGTGCGCGGCGCAGTCTCTTTCCTCCCCTCCTCTCCTTCTTCTCCTCCACGGATCCGTTTCCCCCTTCCCTCTCTATTTCTTTCTTTCTTCTATTTTCGCAGCTGTTGCTGCTGGTTGAATTGGGGAAGGCTGCGGCTGTGTTTGTTTAGGTTAGAGGGCAGCAGCTACTGCTACTGAGCGTGGGTGGAGGGAACCGGGTCATGGTAACGGGTTACTGGGTTAGGGTTTCCTTATTTTGAAAATTAAGGTTAGGGTTAAATTGGTAATTTCACTTAAAATAGGGATAATATAGTAATTAGAATTAAATTCTAATCCAACAATAATAATGTATAAAAATACTATTTGCTCATCAATTTCACACTTCATTTTCAATAAAATGTTCAAATCGAAATGTTAGAAATAATATACTTAATTTCTTCATTTTCCAAAATACTAATATCAATATTCTAAAATATTAATTATTTAGTCCAAATCATATAAAAATCCTTATTATTTCACAACTACCAACTTTACAATTTAAATATATAAAATAAGTCAATAATAGTAAAATTAGATAAAATCTTAATTTAAATAGCCCAAACTCATTATTTTTGGATTTCTAGAACTTTAAGTTATAAATAGAAAAATAATCCATAATTATAGAGTTTGGATGAAAACCTTAATTTATTTCAAATCCAATTAATCAAAATTGCCTCAAATTATTTTCAATAAACTGATTTCCTGAAAATAAAACTGTAAATAAATATATGATTTGATATTAGTTCAAAATAGGACTTTTCAAAAGTCTTGGGTCTTACATATAAGAACTGGAAATCCTATCCTAGTTATCCTTTTCAATTGTGACGAGAATTATTTATTGCTCTCACTTAGTTAACCCTTACTAAATAAAGGAAAGTCAAGTGGACTAATCAATTTGATTCCACAAGTCCTAGTCAACTTCTATGGAAAGACTAGCTTTAGAGGGATCCAAATAAATCAGCAAATTCTAATTTTCAATCAACAAAGGAGTTTTATAACTCAAGTGTCACCAATTATTCAACCAAAGCCAAGAGGAGAAAACCTAACTTAAAACATCAATTAATAACAAATAATAGAAGAAGTAATAAATATGAAATACCTCAATTTGCATTAATAAGAGAAATCAATTCTAACATGGAGAATTCATAACCAAAATGAATAAGAAGAGAATCCACAAGAGGAATAAATAAACTAAAGTAATGGAATAAATAGAAATAGAAGAGAAACATAAATTAAAGGAACTTTGAACATGGAATTGAGAAGAAGCAATCCTAAAACTAAAAGAAATCCTAAATCCTAAAACCTAAGAGAGAGGAGAGAGCCTCTCTTTCCAAGAAATACATCTAAAACCTAAAATTATGAATATAAAATTTGTTGTTAATGAATGAATGGATTCCCTCACTTTATAGCTTCTAATCTGTTTTTTCTGGGCCAAAAACTGGGTCAGAAACAGCCCAAAAATCGCTGGGGGAGAATTCAAAAATGTACAGGTCGCTGGTTTTGCGCACGCGTGGATTCACGCATGCGTATCACTTATCTTTAGAGCAACTATGGGAAATTATAAATCATTTCGAAGCCCCGGATGTTAGCTTTCCAACGCAACTGCAACCGCCTCATTTGGACCTCTGTAGCTCAAGTTATGGTCAGTTAAGTATGAAGAGGTCAGGCTGGACAGCTTGGCAATTTCTTCAACTTCTTGTATTCCTTCCACTTTTGCATGCTTCCTTTCCATCCTCTAAGCCATTCCTGCCTTAAAAATCCTGAAATCACTTAACACACATATCAAGGCATCAAATGATATAAAAGAGAATTAATTTTTGGTAATTTAAAGGCTTGGGAAGCAAGATTCCAATTATAGAACAAAATTAGGAACAAAAATGTAAAACCATGCAATTTATATGAATAAGTGAGTAAAGAGTTGATAAAAACTACTCAATTGAGCAAAAGATAAACCATAAAATAGTGGTTTATTACTCTCCCCACACTTAAACATTAGCATGTCCTCATGCTAAGCTCAAGAGAAGCTATAAAGAATGAATGGGGAAAGTAAGACTCATGAGATGCGACCTATGAATGCAACTATATGCTATGATGATTCTGTCTACTTGGTTAAAAGAAAATAAGTTCTCCAAGACAAATATGAATTAAATTCCACTAATTCAAAATCATACAGTAAAGATAAGTAAATTTGTAAGAAGATAGCTCATGAAAGCAGGGAACCTAGAATCAAGCATTGAACCCTCACTGATGGTGTATATGCACTCTAATCTCTCAAGTGTCTAAGGTGAATCACTCTACTCTTCTCTAATCATGCTTTCTAAACTTTATTCTTCATCTAACCAATCAACAAATATTTAGTATACCAATACAAACATCATGAGGTCTTATCAAGGTTGTAATGGGGCTAAGGTAAAAGTAAGGGTACATGTATGGCTAAGTGAGCTAAAATATGAATCTTTGATTAACCTAAGTTCTTACCTAACACACACACACTCTATGTAAATCTAAAATTGTGTCTAGCTACCCAAAATTCCCACTTTTGCATCACATACTCATGTATCAACTTTTCTTTAGTTTTACCACATATGCATTTATCTTTTATTAAACTTAGAATTGGGGGTAATTTTATCCCCTATATATATATATATTTTTTTTCTTTTTCTTTTTTTCTCTTTTTTTTTGAATCATAAAAGCAAACGTAACATATCAATGCATATGGGTTTATAATTTTTCTGGTCTCACATGAGTATGCACCCAAATTTCCAATACTTTTATCAACAAAACACAGCACAATTTCATCAACCCAAGTTCCCACAGTTCCCGACACTTAATTGATACACACTCTCTATCCTAAGCTAACCAAAGATTCAATTGGGGTGATTAATTGTTTTTCCGCTTAAGGCTAGTGATGTGGTAAAATATAGAACAAACGGGAATTAAAAGGCTCAAAGTGGCTAAGAAACGTAATTGAAAGGGGTAGGCTATTTGGGATAAGTGAGCTAATAACAATTAATGGCCTCAATCATATGCAAGCATGTAAATACACTAAACATTGGACATATAGAATGAAACAAAGCAAAGATTGCAGCCATAGAGAAGAAAACGCACAAGAATAAAATATTATGGTTAAATAATGTAACCATATAATTAAGCTCAAATCTCACAGGTTGTGTGTTCTTTGCTATAATTTATGTTCCAATTTACAGTCTTCAAACAAATTTAACACAAAATTTTAATTTGAATTAGTGAATTTTTTCTTTTCAAAAATAGGGTCTTAAAAAGAAACTTATTATTTTTCAACCAAATAGAACTTGCATGCAAACACCTATTACTATGCAATTTATCCTATATGAAATTTATCCTATCCTAACAAAAGAAAAAATAACCTATTGGTGTTAAGAAAGAGCAGTTACCTCTGGAAGTCAGGTACTGACCGACCTCCCCACACTTAAAGCTTGGCACCGTCCTCGGTGCCATTAGTCAGGAACAAAGGGTGGTTGGTAACAACATCTCCATAGTCGGGGTCGTCATGGCTCCCGGTGCTGGTAAGTAAGGTGGAGTTCGGAGTGTCTGGTTCTTCTTAAGGTGGATGGTTGCCAACAATCAGCTCCTTGAGGTATGTAAATTGGCGCTTGTTATGGCGCTCCATTTGCTTTGCCTGTCGGTCAAGCCGGTCCAATCTCTAAAGTATCTGAGGGAGCAGCTGATTTGTTGAAGATGCTTGTGCTTTTCGTTCTCCTCCTTGCCGGTGACTTGTTAGAGGCTCTCTCTGCACCCTTCCTGGTGGCCATCCTGAAAAGGGAAAAGAGAAAGGGACATGAATTCAAAGGGATAGAGCAAGGAAGAGGGCAGTACGAGTGATAATCATGCCAAGGTAAAGAAGAATGTCGTTAACACATGGTCGCGACTCCATGTAATTAGGACATCAATGGAAATATAGCATGATATATTGAGAAAATTAAATGCAAGATGTTTATTGGCATGCTGGCAAAGGCATGAGTAGCGTAGATCAAGCATTAAAAGCCAAAATATATTATCAGTCATAACAAACTAACAATAACGTTTGTATTGACAATTATATTTAATTAATAAAATTTTGGAAGGGTTTTGTAAAAAACAGGCATTAGAGTGAAAGGATAGAATAATTAAGAATTCATAACGCTATACGGGCTTTTCACAAACTCTTGGTATGCATGTAAAATACGTTAGGGAAAGCGAGAATTCCAAACATGCATGCAATCCCAAAAATTAATATTAATTGTCAAATCACTATTGATGATATCCACAGGCTCAAGTATAATAATATAAAACCCAAATAAAGTTCCAACACCAACATAAAAAAGCATGAAGAAAAAAGAAAAGAATGAAAAAGAAACCATAAATAACTAAGCATGAGAGAGAAAAAATTTTTGAATAAAGAAAAGTAATTAAATGAAATAAGAAAAATGAAGGAAAAAAGAAGAAGGGAATGAAAAGTCGGGAGGCGACACGCGCGCGCAAGGCACGCGTGTGCGTGAGAACTGTATTCTCCATGTGACGCGTACACGTCGCCCACGCGTACGCGTGGGTGGTCTTGGAAGCAAAAGGACGCGCACGCGTCAGGGACTCGTACGCGTGGATGACCTTGTGCCTCTAGCACAGTTCCAGCGTGGGGGCAGCACAACTTTCCGTCCAAAATGCTATTTACACCGATTTTCCTATCCACGCGTGCGCGTGCTTTACGCGTACGCGTGGATTTCCCTTGTGGCAGATGACGCAAACGCGTCATAGATGCGTATGCGTGGGTCGAATTATGTGCAGAGCACACCAGCCGCACGATTCCATAACAACTTTCTGTTCGTTGGATGGGGGAGCGAGATAGCTATCGACGCCCACGTGTGGCCTGCGCGCACGCATGATTTGCCCCTTTTTTTATGTGTATGCAGAATGCAAAATGCAGAATGCAGGTGAATATGCAGAAATATGAATGAACACTAGTAAAAATAAAATAAAATAAGATTAAGAATAAAATGGAACGATTATACCATGGTGGGTTGGCTCCCACCTAGCACTTTTAGTTATAGTCCTTAAGTTGGACATTCGTGAGCTCCTTGTTATGGTGGCTTGTGCTTGAACTCATCCAAGAATCCCCACCAGTGTTTGTAATTCCAATAGCATCGGGATCCCACACTAGTTGCATAAAGCCTTCAAGCAAGTTAAAGCAAGTGACAAGGCCCCAAGAGTGTTGATTGCTAGAATGAATTCTGGGGTCCCAAACATTGCTTTTGCACCCGTTTTCTTGTTGATCATTATTGTTCCACTTGGGTGGTGAGCAATCGGAATTCTCACGGAGATATTCAAACAGCTTCCTGGACATATTCAATTGAGAGTTATACCAACCTTTGTACTTCAATTTGGAGCATGCAACCATATTGAACCTTGCATGACAATTCCTACCACTAACCATCTCCCTCTTACTCTTATAGCCACAAAGAGCTCTAAGTTGCCCATCCGTCTCAAGCAAAGCATATTCAAGTGGGCTAATTAAGCTTAGAGATGAAAGATTTACCCACTTGAATGAAGGAATGGATGGTGATGGCTTTGGAGGAGATGTCTCCAACAACTTTAACAAGGTGATTCCCAGCTCTATTCCCTTAAGCTATTCCTTGACAACTCCCACCTCTTTGCAAGCTTCTTCAATTTTAACCTCTTCCTCTTGGTAGCTTTCTTACAATTCAATCTCTTCTTCATTGCTTACCAAGGGCATGGGGGATTGTGCTTCTTCTTCTTTAATCTCCATGTCCAATCTAGTGGGAGGGGATTCAATTGTAGGTACGAATTCATCAATGATTGAATCCATCTCATGATCAACCTCCTCCAAGTCTTCAACCATGATATGCCTTAGAGGTTGTACACCCTCCTAAACATCAAATTCAAACGTCTCGGAAGGAGGCTCTATGACTTGAGTTTTCCATGGAGGTTCCGCATCTCCTAAGTCTTCAACCATTTCATCTTCTTTGACAATTTCGGTTTCCTCCACTTGTTCCAATACAAAATCATGCCTTTCACTGTCCACCGGAGTTTCTGGTGTCTCCTTCCTACTACGTTCTTCATTAGATTCTCCACATGAAGCCATGGGGTTCCTTTAGTGTCCAAACATTGGGAAGCTAACCGATTTATCGCTTGCTCTAGTTGATGAAGAGCTGCATGAAATTGATCCTTTGTTTCCTTGAGACGATCCTGATAAACCCCAATTTCGTGGTTTATCTTGTGCTTAATTTGGGAGATTTTATCACCTTTTTCCCACATTTATTCAATGAAATAGTATGGTTTTGCAATTCTCCCTTGATTTGTGCTTAAATGTAAAAACAAGATTTTTAGGCCTTAAAATAGCTAAATTCAATTCACTTTAATTCCATTCGATGCCTTGATATATTTGTTGAGTGATTTCATGTTCATATCAAGTATTGGATGGAAGAAGTGAGGAGAAAAGCATGCAAAGTGGGAGAATTCATGAAGAAATGAAGGAACCGTAAAGTTGTCAAGTCCAACCTTTTCGCACTCAATCGACCATAACTTGAGCTACAGAGGTCCAAATGAGGCGGTTCTAGTTGCGTTGAAAAGCTAACATCCAGGGCTTTGAAATAATATAAAATTTGCCATATGTTTCTTCGGCTTCAGGGGCGCGCACGCGCCATGTACGCGTGCGCGCCGTTGCTGCCGTGGCCCACTAAAGTGAAATCGCCCCCAGTGATTTCTGAAGCACTTTGGGCCCAACCCAACTCATTTCTAATACTATTTCATGCAGAATTCAAGCTTGGGCAAGGGGGGAGCAATTGTTTGAAGTGTTAGCATCATGTAGAGTAGTTTCTAGAGAGAGAAGCTCCCTCTTCTCTCTAGAATTAGGATTACAATTTCTTAGATCTAGGTTTAATTCATGCTTTGATTTACTTTTCCTTTACAATTTCTTGTTCCTCTACTCTTCCTCTCTCTAATTTTGTATTTCATTCGTGTAATTGCTTGCTTTGTTGTTGATGCACTCTTCCTTCTTCTATTTTCTTTTAATGCAATTTATGATTCATGTTCTTTTATCATTGATTTACTTTATTGTTGTTTAATTCCTTACAATTGAGTAGTGTAGATTTATATTCTTTGTAATTTTACTATGCTTTCCTTTTATGCCTTCCAAGTGTTTGATAAAATGCTTGGTTGGATCTTAGAGCAGAATATTGTACTCTTGGCTTGGGAAGGTAACTTAGGAACTCTTGAGTCACTAATGTCCAAGTGATTGACGATTGGGAGCCATTAATGCTAGATCTCACCAATTGATTAGGTGTAGAACTAGGACTTATGGACTTGGATTGATATAGTTCACTTGACTTTTCTCCACTATTAGTTAGGGGTTAACTTAGTAGGATTGATCCTTGCCAATTCTCATGTTGTGGTTAGTGATTAGGATAGAGATTCTTGACCACCTAACCTTGCCAAGACCTTTGTAATTGTTAGTTTATTTTCATTGCATTTTACATTTCTTGTCTATAATCCCCAAAAACCCCAAAATATAACTCATAACCAATAACAAGGCACTTTATTGCAATTCCTAGGGAGAACGACCCGAGGTTCCAATACTTCGGTTTATAAATTTAGGGGTTTGTACATGTGACAACCAAATTTTTGCATGAAAGGACTATTGTTTGGTTTAGAAACTATACTTTACAACGAGAATTCATTAGTGGAATTCTAGACCACACAAAAGTCACATTCATCAGATCCCTTGACTCTTGTTCTGCTAGGATTGCATGATTAGGATCATATGGCTCTTGGGTTGATGGATATGAACATGGTGTATATGGAGGTGGTGGTTCTTGGAAGTAATTGGATTGGAATTGGGGTGGTTCTATATATGGTTCATATGGCTCATAGGGTGGTTGATCAGGTGGATAGGAGTTAGGGTCATAAGGAGGTGAATGGTTGTAGGTGGCTTGTGAGTATGGTGGTTCAAAGGTGAGTTGGGGAGGTGGTTCATAAGCATATGGTGGGGCTTGTTGGTAACTACAAGGGGGTCCACCATATCTATTATCTTGGTACGCACCTCGGAATGGCTCTTGACCATAGTAATTTGGTGGAGGTGGTTTGTCACGAAGGGGTCCACCATAACTATTGTCGTGGCATGCATCGTAGGATGGTCGTTGTCCATGGTATCTTGGAAGGAGTTGTTACCGAGAGGGTTGATCAAAACCTCGTGGCTCCTCCTATCTTTGATTCTTCCAACCTTGATGCCTGTTCTCATTATAGCTTCCATTCCTTACAACAACATTGGAACCAAACTCAAAGTGATAGGGGTGAGAGTTCATAGTAGCTAAAGAAAATAAAAACAAAAACTAACAAAATAAGCAATTAAATGCTAAAACTAAAAAATAAGCAAAAAGTAAATATTTATAATAACCAATAATAAGGCACACGTTTGCAATTCCCCAGCAACAGCGTCATTTTGACGAACTGGATTTTCTGTCAGTAAAGAATTCACAAATAAGTTCTTGTTGCTAGTATAGTTTCTAAACCAACAGAGAACCCTTTCGTACAAACACTTTGGTTGTCACTTAAGCAAACCCAATAAAATTAATAACCGAAGTATTTAAACCTCGGGTCGTCTCTCAAGGAATTGCAGGGAAGTATGATTTATTATTGGTTATGGAAAAGTATCTTTTTGGGTTTTTTAAATAGGGAACAAGGAAATAAATTAGCAAGAAAGTAAATTAATAATCATGAAAACCCTTGCAAGTTATAAGAACTGGAAATCCTATCCTAGTTATCCTTATCAATTGTGATGAGAATTGTTTATTGCTCCTACTTAGTTAACCCTTACTAAATAAAGGAAAGTCAAGTGGACTAATCAATTTGATTCCTCAAGTCCTAGTCAACTCCTATGGAAAGACTAGCTTTAGAGGGATCCAAATCAATCAGAAAATTCCAATTTTCAATCAACAAAGGAGTTTGATAACTCAAGTGTCACCAATTACTCACCAAAGCCAAGAGGAGAAAATCTAACTTAAAACATCAATTAATAACAAATAATAGAAGAAGTAATAAATATGAAATACCTCAATTTGCATTAATAAGAGAAATCAATTCTAACATGGAGAATTCATAGCCAAAATGAATAAGAAGAGAATCCACAAGAGGAATAGATAAACTAAAGTAATGGAATAAATAAAAATAGAAGAGAAACATAAATTAAAGGAACTTTGAACCTGGAATTGAAAAGAAGCAATTCTAAAACTAAAAGAAATCCTAAATCCTAAAACCTAAGAGAGAGGAGAGAGCCTCTCTTTCCAAGAACTGCATCTAAAACCTAAAATTATGAATATGAAAGTTGTTGTCAATGAATGAATAGATTCTCCCACTTTATAGCCTTTAATCTGTGTTTTCTGGGCCAAAACCTGGGTCAAAAACAGCCCAAAAATCGCTGGGGGCAAATTCAGAAACGTACAAGTCGCTGGTTTTGCACAGATCCACATGTGCGCGTGGATTCACGCTTGTGCATCGCTTATCTTCATGGCAACTATGGCAAATTATAAATCATTTCGAAGCCCCGGATGTTAGCTTTCCAACGCAACTAGAACCGTCTCATTCGGACCCTTGTAGCTCAAGTTATGGTCAGTTAAGTACGAAGAGGTCAGGCTGGACAGCTTAGCAATTTCTTCAACTTCTTGTATTTCTTCCACTTTTGCATGCTTTCTTTCCATCCTCTAAGCCATTCCTGCCTTATAAATCCGGAAATCACTTAACACACATATCAAGGCATCGAATGGTATAAAGGGAAATTAATTTTTGGTAATTTAAAGGCTTGGGAAGCAAGATTCCAATTATAGAACAAAATTAGGAAGAAAAATGTAAAACCGTGCAATTTATATGAATAAGTGAGTAAAGAGTTGATAAAAACCACTCAATTGGGAACAAGATAAATCATAAAATAGTAGTTTATCAAATTTTAGCTCTGATACTGCTCCAGTTACTGAATGTCTTAAGCATGATACCTTTACATGGAGTGTTAAGGCGCAACAGAGTTTCGAGTCAGTGAAGGAAAAGATTTATACTAGTCTTGTACTTGCACTACTAAGCTTTGATTCCATGTTTAAGGTTGATTGTGATTCTTCAAATGTTGTTATTGATATTATACTTTTTCAAGAAGGTTGACCAATTGCTTTCTTTAGTAAAAAGCTTAATGATGCTAAAATGAAATATTCCACCTATGACAAAGAATTCCATGAATCGTGCAAGCATTAAGCCATTTGAGTCATTATTTATTGCCCAAGGAGTTCTTCTTGTACATTTATCATGAGGCTCTTAAGCATATTAACTCCCAACAAAAGTTGAATCGACGTCATGCAACTTGGAGTGAGTTTCTACAATCTTTTTCATTTCTCCTTAAGCATAAATATGGCACTCAAAATAAGGTTGCTGATGCCTTAAACCAAAAACACACTCTCCTTTCCACTCTACAAATTAACGTTGTTAGTTTTGAGATTGTAAAGGAGTTATATAAGGAAGATCAAGATTTTAGAGAAAATTAGACATGCTTCTTGCAACAACCCTATCGACAATTCTTCATTCAAGAAGTTTATCTTTTAAAGGGCAATCAATTGTGTATTTTTTGTTGTTCATTATGCCAATCAATCATCTGGGAGACCCATAATAGAGGATTAGCTGCAGACTTTAGAAGGGAAAAACATTAGCTTTCATAAAGGAGAAATTATATTGGCCAAACCTTAAGCGGGATGTTATTCGACACATTCAGAGATGCCACATTTGTCACATTGCTAAAAGTAGGAATCAAAACACAGGTTTGTACAAGTTGTTGCCTATTCAGAAATTCCGATGAAAAGGTGTTAGCATGGACTTCATCTTCGGTCTACCTATGACACAGAGGCAAAAGGATTTTGTTAAGTGGTTGCTGACAGATTCTCAAAAATGGCTCATTTTATACCTTGTCATAAGACGGATAATGTTTCCCGCATATAAGATTTTTACTTTAAGTTGATTGTGCACTTTTATGGTATCCCTCAAAGAATCACTTCAGATCGAGACGTGAAGCTCATGAGTCACTTCTAAAGGAATTTATGGAAAAAATGGGAACTCACCTATAGTTTAACTTGGCTAGTCATCCACAAATGGATGGTCAAATAGAAGTGGTCAACAAAAGTCTGGGGAACTTGCTACAAAGTTTTTTGGGCAAACACCCTTGCTAGTGGGATCTTGTGTTGCCACAAGCCTAGTTCTCCTACAGCAATTATGTTAGTTAGACAACAGGGAGATGTCTGTTCGAAGTGGTATATGGCAAGCGACCCTTAAGTCCTTTAGACCTGCTGCCATTACTCATGTTTAGGATTTGCGCCGGTTTAGAAATTTAGACAAAACAATTCCATTGATAGCATAGTCCAAATCGGCAATCGAATCCCCAACATCAAAGTTTGAATATAGGTTGCCACAATGCAAACCAATATAAAAAAACTGAGAGTATTGAACCTCGAGTCGTTCTCCCTAGGAATTGCAATAGAGTTCTTAATTATTGGCTATGAGAAAGTGGGGATTTGATGGCAATTGGCAAGAAAATAAAGGAAAGAAAGTAAATAAGTATGCACAGGAATTAAAACTCAAAGCAAGTAAATCCAAAATCGGAATTAAAGTGGCAAAAAGGAACTCTTGGCAAGGATTGGGAATTAAGAATTCCTATTCTAATCATACACCACAAACATGGTAATTGCGAAGAATCAATCCCAATTAATCAATCCTAACATCGAGAATAAGTCAAAAGGGCATAATTGATCTCAATCCACAAGTCCTGTTCAACTCACTAATTAACTTAGTGAGAGACTAACGTTAGTGAAAACCAAACCAACTAACAATCCTAACACAATATCAAATGGACATCTATGACTCAATGTCACCTAATTATCAAATTCTAAGTCAAAAGTGTGAAAAACTATACAAAAACTATAAGAAACATTTTATCAAACACCTAGCATGCATAAAAGGAAAATTATGATAAATTGCAATAGAAATAAAATCTACTTTACCAATTGCATGAGAATAACAATAAAAACTCAAATAAGCATTAAAGAAAGACAAAACATCAAAATTGCATTAAAGAAAAACTCACCTTACTTAATCATTGTCAATCTAGATCAATCCCCGGCAACGGCGCCAAAAACTTGATGGTTGGAAATGAAATTCCAACACCTAAACTCACCGGCAAGTGTACCGGGTCGCATCAAGTAGTAATTATTCACAAGAGTGAGGTCGATCCTAAAGGGATTGATGGATTGAGAAATTTTAGTTAGGTGGTTAATTTAGTTAAGCAAGCAGTTGATGATTTGAGTGAGATTTGAATAACAGAAGCTAAATTGCATGGAAATAAAAGGGAGAGAGGAAATCGACAGAAAAGTAAAGTACAGAAGAGTAAATTACATGAAACTTAAAGTGCAAGAAAGTAAAAGAGCTGAATCTTAAAGTGCAAGTAATGTAAATGACTGAAGCTTAGATTGCAAGAAATGTAAATAGATGAAGCTTAGAGTGCAAGAAATGTAAATTGCTTGAATAGTAAAGGGATGTGGGAGCTAGGATTTAGAATTCAACAAGAGAATGTAAAGAGAGGTTAAGCAGAGTAGTAGAAGATGAACTAAGTTGCTAAAGATCTAAACAGAAAAGTAAAATTTCTTGAAGAACAAAACAGAAGGCAAACTTAGCTCAATTACAAAATCTAAAAGAGAAATTGAAGATCCAAGAGGAGCAATGAGATTAGAACAAGGATCTAGATCTCAATTACACCCTTGATCAAACAGAAAATAAATTGTAGAAGAAATGTAAGTGAAAATCAATCCTTAGAATTGTTCAGAAGAAGAACAAAGAGGGATTTCAAATCAAGAGTTGAAACAAAATTCCTTCAATCTCAATCCAAAATTTAGAAACAGAAAGTAAGAAATGCAGAAGTAAAAACAAAGAGAAAGAGAACTCAAATCTCAATCCCAATTCCCAAATTCAAAAATGAAAGCTAAAGTAAAAAACTAAAATTGAGCTGAAAGGTAAAACTAAAAATGAAAAGAAGGTCCTCTACAAATCAAACTAACTCCTATTTATACACTTTCTAATTTTGATTTTAGAATTTGGAGTGGGCTTTTTCATTTGGTGAAGAATTGGATCCAAATTAGTTTTTAATTTAAAATTGGAACATGGGGACACCTTCCAGGGGAGCGCTCAGTGAAGTAACCAAACCTAGCACTCCCTTTGCTTTGTGCCTTGGCTCATTTGATGCGTGACAAGCATTCTTCATGGCGCTCAGTTTACTTAGATAACGTAGCGCTTCATTTGCTTGAGTAAGGCTCCCACTTTCGAGCCTTGATCATTGCAATTTGGCCAATTTCTTCGCAAAGTGGCGCTCAGTGAATGTTAGCAACATAGCGCTACTAGCTTTGGGTGGGACTCCCCCTTCGAACCATGGTGAAGCCACTTTGGTGCCCATTTCTGATGAAGAGTAGCGCTTAGTTAAGTAAGGGAATGGAGCGCCCCTCTCTTTGCTTCCTTATAGCACTCCTTCCTTCCTAGCATGTGCCTGGTTCGAACCTTGCTAGCTTCATTTTGGACACTTTCCTTGCATACTAGCACTCCTTCCCTCTCATAGTTCATGGGTTCGAATCCTGGCTCCTTCACTAGCAATTGTCGCATCATAATTTTCTTTGGAATGGAGCCCGATAAAGTTAACTATGTTAACTGAGCGCTATGCCTTTGCCTTGTTCCCTTGGGTGCTCAGTTACTTGTTTCAACGCAGCATCCTTGCCTTTGTGCACTTGGCTTTGGTTGCTTGGTCTCTAGCGCTCAAATAGAGAGCGCTACGCTCAATTAGTGAGTGCTATGCCTTGGCCTCTTGATGCCCCTTTGGTGAGCGCCACGCTTTTGTGTCTTGGGTCATGCTTTTCAAAGCGTGGCCTAAAGTCCAAAGCGTGCTCTAACTTCAAAAGTGTGCCAAAATCCTTTTTGTCACCATTTCTTCACCTACAAATAATCAAAACAACAAATCAAAGCATCTCCAATTTCACAAGGTTTCTAAATTATTCAAAAACCAACTAATTCTAGCTTAAACCTTATGATTTTGTGTCAAATAATTAATGGTTAATTGAATTGACATAACCATGCAATTTCACTCAAAATTACTTACTTATAATGTAAGAAAGTGCATAAAACCTAATGAAACAAGTGAAAAATGCTTGAAAAGCTAGCATAAGATGACTTGTCATCAAGGTGATTATGAGATTCTGCGCTTAAAGTTGTCTTTCTAAAGCTTTTACGAAAAACTACCTTTTCTGCATTATTTTATTATTATTTATTATTTTATTAATATATTTTTGAAAATTAACTTACCTTTTACTTTTAACTTTAAAATTCACTTTTTACTACCTGTAACTTTTAATATTTCTACTTTAACCACCCTAACTTTTGGAAATTACAAAATAACCCCTCAAACACCAAAATAATTACAAACTTGCCCTTTTTGTGTTCTTCAATGTTCTTCATCACACTCAAAGTATTCTTCGTGTTCTTCGTAAATTTTTTAAATTCTTTGTTTTACCTGTTTTTCAATCTTTTCAGCAACCAATTTTTACTATAATTCAAAATAACATTGCAGCCACTAAAGCCCCATATTTTCCCCTTGATTACAACATAAATTGAACCCCAATTTAAGGGTTAGGGTTTGTTTTTCCAGCAGCCATGAAGAACACAAATTCAAAGTTGACTATCATTAAATTTTATCAAATTCTCACCAAATTTTCTACAAGAATCACTGATTCACTCATATAAACCATCAATTTCAAGCACGGCCAAACCATATCATAATCAAAAAACTCAAACACAATTAATCAAGATTAATTTCATCAATCCCTACCTTGATTCGCTGCCTCAAATCCGATTATGCTTTTAGGTGTTCTTTTTACACTTTTTTCTCCTAAAACACATCAAGGACAACTTTGAATCCATAAAATCTCAACTGACCAAACCTTAATCGACATGTTAGGAAGGGATTCTTCACCTTAAACGTGCTAAGAATTGAAGATTCTTGGCTCACAAGTAAAGCTAAGCAAGAGATCTAAGGAAGAACATCAAGAAAACACATGTTTTAAGCATGCTTCCTTGAAAACCGAATTTAAAGGGGAAAAGGACAGCCATCTAACCTTATTTCCAGCCTTGATAAGTTACATGGTTGTGTAGAGAAAGAAGAGAGGATCATTTTGGTGTAATCAGAGTTTTGATTTGAGTTTTAGTTCAGAAGAAATCAAGCTTTGAAGATTTAAGTGTCATGAAAGTTTCTCTCTTTTCTCTCTTGTAATTTTCGGCCAAAATAAAGAAATGAGACAACCTTGAAGGGCTTGGGGGTGTAAGGTGAGTTGTGATTGGTTGGCCTGGAGGTGGATTAAAATAATATTAAAATATCTCAGGTGTATAACTACTAAAACTAGATGTATCGGAACACTCGTAAAAACATCTCTAAAATTTTTTTTCTGAACTACTAGCATAAATGACACTAGTAACATATTTAATATGAGAATAGAACATGTATGATGAGGCATTATCATTACTAAAGTCATCAAAGAGTGCTGGTGCTAAGCTGCACCAATAAACTGTGAATCCGGTTAATCCGATTTCTTGTTTTTAACTAAAATAGACCAGGTAACCTTATAATATCATTCAAGCATCTTCTAATACTAATATAATGATAATATTATACTATTATCTCTCTTATCTCATGAATCAAGTCTGGTTCATCAAACATAGACTATTTACGAAAACTAGAATAAAACCTCCTAACCGATATGGTTCAAAAACTAGGTTCTTTGTGATTGCGTTATCGAGCTTGCATCAGAAGAGGTTCTAGATTAAGGATGACATAATTACAATGAGGATTGAAATGCTTGATGATACAGCAGAGGTGTTCCCTTTACTGATCTTCAGGAAAAATCCGTGCCTTCAGAAAAGATCTCGCGTATTCGAAAAATGGGGGTTGTTACATATTCAACCACTTCTTCCTCTTCTTCAGCAATCATGCCTTCCTCCAATTGCTCCAATACAAAATCCTACTCCTTGTTCTCCACCGAAGTTTCTAATCTCTCCTTCATGCTACACTCTTCTATTGATTCTCCACAATTGGCAATGGGAGTGCCTTGAGTGCATGAGTATCGGGAGGCTAAAGTGTTTACTACCTTGGTCAAAGTAGCCATGAATTCTAGTGTCTCCCTTTGCATTTCTCTTTGCCCTTGAAGTAACAAAGTGAGAGAATCTTCCATTGGGGCTTGGGGTGGATATGAGGGTTTATTATTTGGGAGGAAGGGTTCATAATAGGAAGGTGGTTCTTCTTGGTGAGGGTATGGAGATAGTGTGTATTGATATGGTTCTTGGGAGTAATTGTGGTGGAATTGTGGTGGTTCTATGGGTTTTCTCTCATAATAGTCATAAGGATATGGTAATAGAAGTTGGTAATATGATGGAGGTTGATCACAGGAAGGTGTGTGGTACAATGGGACTTGTGAGTATGGTGGTTAAGGGCTATGTTAAGGAGGGGGTTCATAGGTATATGGTGGTGGTTGTTGATTGTCACAAAGAGGTCCACCATAACCATTGTCTTAGTATGCATCATGGAATGGTTGTTGTTCATAGTACATTGGAGGGGATTGTTGCCAAGAGGATTGATCATATGCATATGGCTCCTCCCACATTTGATTGTTCTATCCTTGATGCGTATCTTCATTATTATCTCCACATCCTACAACATAACTGTAACCAAACTCATAGCCAAAAGGATGAGAATTCATGGTAGGAAGGGAAAATAAGAACAAAAACTAGTAACAAATAAAGAGAACAAACTCCTACAACTTCCAAGAACTAACAAAGAAGCAAAAGGCAAATATATTCACAATATTCACATATATACAATAACCAATAACAAGGCACACATTTGCAATTCCCTGGCAACGGCGCCAAAAATTTGATGGAGGAAAATTGTCGGTAAAGAATTTCTCAATGAAATCTCATCGCAAGTATAGTTCCAAACCAACAAATAATCCTCAATCAAAGTTTAATTTGTTTGTCACAAGTACAAACCCCAATAAAAATAATCGAAGTATTTAAATCTCGGATCGTCTCTCAAGGAATTGCAGGGAAGTGTGCTTAATTATTGGTTATGGGAAAGTGTTTTTGGGGATTTGGAATAAGAGACAAGAAAAATAAATGGCAAGAAAGTAAATGAAACTCAAATGATAAAAAGTCTTGGCAAGGGTTGATGGTTAAGGATTAGTTGTCTTCACCAAGAAATCAGTAATACCACATACAGTGAGTCGTGTCTTGTCTCTAGAGCATGTGGAGCTCATTCATGAGAAGACAGGAAGAAAATTCACTGTAAGGGGCGAAATTCTGAGCCCATATCATTCTCCGTAAGGAGCTAACCGTCAAGCTAGTGGCATTAAAGAAGCGCTTGTTAAGAGGCAACCCAACCTTATTTAGTTATTTCTATTTCCTCTAATTTCTTAAGTGTGTTTTTCTTTAGTTATTTCTTTAGGTTCATGATCATGTGAAGCAGTTAGAATAGAGACAGAAAGGCTCAGCAATGAAAACATAACACTCTAGATAGAGTGTCTTGCTGGCATTGCATGCCAGCCAGGGAGCACTGGCTGGGCATTCAATGCCCAAATTGGCAAACTTGCTGGCGTTGAACGCCAGCCAGAGGCAGAGCCAGGGCGTTCAACGCCCCAATTGGCAGCATAGCTGGTGTTGAATGCCATCCAAGAGCATAGTGTTAGGCGTTCAACGCCCATGAAGAAGGGAAGGGAATCTGAATTCCCTAGCCTCTCAGGACCAGTGGGTCCCACAGCATTTTTACCTACCCTACTTCTTCCCTCTTCTTTTTCACACTTCCCCATACACTCTTCCTTATAAACCCTAGCCTAATCACATCTATATCACTTCCCCAAAACCATCAAAACCCCACCAACCCCCACCCACTTTAAAATCAAATTTTTCTCCTATTTACCCCACCCATGACCGAACCTTAACCTAGCCCACTCCTATAAATAACACCTCTTACTAACCCTTCCTATACACACTTCATACACTCTAAAGCCCCCTTGGCCGAATTTCTTCTCCCCTTCCATCTCCATCTATTTTTTTTTCTTCTACTCTATTCTTCTCTTTTATTTATTTTTGCTCAAGGACGAGCAATGCTTTTAATTTTGGTGTGGGAAAAGCGTTGCTTTTTGCTTTCCATTACCACTTATGGCACCCAAAGTTGGAGAACCTCTAGAAAGAGGAAAAGAAAGGTCGTAGCCGCCACCTCTAAATCTTGGGAGATGAAGAGATTCATCTCCAAAGCCCACCAAGACTACTTCTATGAAGTAGTGGCAAAGAAGAAGGTGATCCTAGATGTCACTTTTATGCTTAAGAATAATGAGTATCTGGAAATCCGAAGACAGATCCGGAGAAGAGGTTGGGAAGTCCTAACCAATCCCATCCAAGAGGTTGGGATCTTAATGGAGCAAGAGTTCTATGCTAATACATGGGTCACGAAAAACCATGACATTAGTGTGAACCCTAATCCTAGAAATTGGAGCACCATGGTCTGAGGGAGAATCTTGGACTTTACTCCGGAAAGTGTGAGGTTGGCATTCAACTTGCCTTTGATGCAAGGAGACCCACATCCTTACACTAGAAGAGTCAAATTTGATCAAAGACTGGATCAAGTGCTCTCAAACATCTGTGTGAAATGAGCACAGTGGAAAAAAGGATTCCCAAGGCAAGCCCACTCAACTAAGAAGGATTGACATTAAGCCTGTTGCTAGAGGATGGTTGGAATTCATCCAACACTCTATCATCCCTACTAGCAATCGGTCAGAAGTGACTATTGACAGAGCCATCATGATTCATTGCATCATGATTGGGAGTGAAGTGGAAGTACATGAGGTGATACCTCAAGAACTGTACAAGATAGCTGAAAAGCCTTCCACCAAATCAAGGTTAGCTTTTCCTCACCTCATTTTTCATCTATGCAATTAAGCTGGAACTGTCATAGAAGGAGACATCTTCATTGTGGAGGACAAGCCCATCAATAAGAAGAGGATGGAGCAAACTAGAGAGCATGCACATGAGCCTGTGCAACCGCCTCAGCAAGAAATCCCTAGGATACCTCAAGGGAGGCAATTTTCTCCTCAAGGCTATTGGGACCAATTGCATAATTCTCTTGGATAATTGAACACTAATATGGAGCAATTGAGGTTGGAGCATCAAGAGCATTCCACTATCTTCAATGAAATAAGAGAAGATCAAAGGGCTATGAGGGAAGAACAACAGAGACAATGGCGTGACATTGAAGAGATCAAGCACTACATTGGATCCTCAAGGATGAGTAGTAGCCGCCATCACTAAGGTGGATTCATTCTCTTAATCCCCTTTTCTTATGTTATTTTTCTGTTTTCTGTTATGTTTTATTGTCTGTTCTCTTATTCTTATTGCATGATCATTTCTATCTATGTCTTAAAGTTATAAAATTTTCCATATATCACTCACCTTACTTAAAAGAAAATTTTATTTGAAAAAGAATTGAGAGACACATGAATTTCGAGTTTACCTTAAGAATAGTTCAATTATCTTGATGTGGTGGCATTACTTTTGTTTTCTAAATGTATGAATGAACAGTGCATGTTTGAAATTAGAATTAAGAATGTTGGCTCTTGAAAGAATGAGGATAAAAGTGAAATATTATTGATAATCTGAAAAATCTAAAAATTGATTCTTGAAGCAAAATGCAATAAAAAAATTAGATATATATGCTTGCGAAAAAAAAAAGGCAAGCTGAAAAATAGAAATAAAAAGCAGAAAAAGCCAATAGCTCTTTAAACCAAAAGGCAAGAGCAAAAAGCCAATAACCCTTTAAATCAAAAGACAAGCGTAAAAGGATCTAAGGCTTTGAGCATCAATAGTTAGGAAGGCCTAAAAGAAACAAAATCTTGTCCTAAGCACTTCAAATGGATAGTGTCCCTAACTATATGCTTGTGGTGTGAAGGTGTCAAGTAAAAGAACTTGAGACTGAGCAGTTAAAGTCGTGATCCAAAGTAAAAAGAGTGTGCTTAAGAACTCTGGACACCTTTATCAGGGGATTCTAGCAAAGCTGAATCACAATCCGAAAGGGTTCACCCAGTTAAGTGTCTATAGCATTTATGTATCCAGTAGTAATACTGGAAAACAAAGTGCTTAGGGCCACGGCCAAGACTCTAAAAAGTTGTGTTCAAGAATCAAAAAGAGCTAAACTAGGAGAGTCAATAATGTCATCTAGATTCTAAGTTCCAAAAGAGGCTAACACTTCTGAGTTTCAATGGATAATGAGATGCCAAAACTATTCAGAAGCAAAAAGCTACTAAGTCCCGCTCATCTAATTGAAACTGAGCTTCATTGAAAACTCTGAGATTTATTGTATCTTACTCTCTTTTTTATCCTACTTTGTTTTTTGTTGCTTGAGGACAAGCAACAGTTTAAGTTTGGTGTTGTGATGAGCGGATATTTTATACGTTTTTTGCCATTATTTTCATATAGTTTTTAGCATGTTTTGTTTAAGTTTTATTAATTTTTCATAGGTTTTAGTGCAAAATTCACATTTTTGGATTCTACTTCGAGTTTGTGTGCTTTTATTCAATTTCAGATATTTTCTGGCTAAAATTGAGGAGCTGGAGCAAAAGTCTGACTCAGAGGTAGAGGAAGCACTGCAGATGGTGTCAGGATCTGACCTCCTTACACTTGAAAGAGCTTTTCTAGAGCTATAGAAGTCCAAATGGAGCATTCTCAATGGCTATGGAAAGATAACATCTAGAGCTTTCCAGCAATGTATAATGTAAAAGCACTTCTAGCATATTTTTGAATTCCACATTGTATTTTCTATCAGTATGAGTTTCTAAACCTCCTAGGTTGAGGGGAGGAGCTCTGCTGAGTTTTATGGATTAATAAAGTATTACTGTTTTATCATCAATCCGTGTTTGATTCTCTATTCTAAGATGTATCTTCATTCTTCATCATTATGAATGCGTTGAACCGGCACAAGGTTATCTCATTCTACATGGATTCAGAGTGAGTCTTTCATCGGACAATGATGAATGATGAATCCATATTTGACGATATATTTTGGATAGATTTGAGTGGATTTCATCATATAAACCTATATATATTCACCTAAATAGCATGCAGCATGCTTTTCCTCCTAAATTATGCTTGATTATGAAAACATGCTTTTTTGTGCTTAATATTAGTCAATTCTATTCCAATTACATTCCATTTGATACCTTGATGTTGTTTGTGAGTGATTTCAGATGCAATAGATAGGAATGGCTTGGTAAAGATGGAAGCGGAGCATGCAAGAGGGAGGAAACATGAAGAAAACAAAGGAGAAGCACACACTGGAGTGTACGTATGCACAACCTCCTATGCGTACGCACAAGAAGCACAACAGCATGTGTGCGTACGCAAAAAATAACTAGAAAATGGGTATAAGATGCTCACGCATCAGTATACAAAAATCCCACTTTTAACCAAAATAGGGGTTTCGCGTACGCGGAAATGGAAAAATAGAAGGAACTTCTCGCGTAGCGTGTACCGCCCACGTACACGAGCGTTCGATTTAACATGTCTGCTACACAGGAGCATGTCCGCGTACGCGAGATATCAAAGCAGTGAGTAAATCTCACATCACGTGTGCATGCTCGCGTACACGACACCTCTTTTTCCCTCAAAAATTTGCTAAATCATAAAAATCTATTTTCTATAACTAACTTCTAACGTTTATAACTTCCTTTGCAAAACTCTAATTTTCTGAAACTTTAAACCATTTTAAAGCTCTGAAAATTATCTTTAATTTGAAACAAATTTCTTTCAAATCCAAAATCTGAGGCTCACGTTATAGACGTCCGGAGTTGGTTAAAAATCAAGTTTTACCAAAAATCACCAAAACCTTTATATTTCCAAAACCTCAATCCATATACAATTATTTAACAACCAAAACAACCCGACGTTCATATCCACCTATTTTCAAACACCTCTCATCATCAATGCATACATTCTCATCAACACACTCAAAATCCCCAATCCAATTACAAACATTATTTATCAATTTCATCATCATAATCTACTAACATCATCAACCATCACAATCATCAACAATTATCATCGAACATCATCAATATGAATAATCAACACATTATTATAACAAACTCAACAATTTCACCAAACTTACTAAACCTTAATAATTCCATCTAGTTCAACTTAGCCTACGGTTAACTAGCCTAAGTTTTTACGTTACATTATATGTTATCTACAAGAAACCAAAATCATACATTGGTCGATTCCTCGTCAAAGCCCAAGACACTTCAAATTGCCTCTCCTACATAAGCTCCCAATCAGAATTTCCAATTCCATAAGCCCAATCACCCAAACTTCGTTCCAAAACACAAAATTGAACTCCTCTAACTCATACAATATCACAATAATCAACATCACTAAATCACCAATTCATAAGGGTTAGGATTTCTTTACCATTACCCACGGGTCAAGTGGATCGAACCTAGTGATTATCCACTAATACAGTATCCCAAATTATTTTATGGATTTTGTATAGAATTCTGAGATGAAGGCATGGCCGCTGACGGCTCGTCAATCGGAGCTCCGAATTAAAAGTTATAGAGGATTCAAGTTTTAAAGGGAAAGGAATTTGGGGTTTCTTCAAATCCCTCTTCTTATTTGTGAATGGAGGAATGAAAGGGAAGGAAGGCTGAAGTAAGCCTTATATATGTTGGGCCTTGGGCCCAATGTGGGTTCGGTTTAACCGGTTCAATTCGACGGCCTAATTTTGGGCCAATATCATTAAAATTAGTGTTAAAATTTATATTTTAATTATTTTTACTTCATTAAATTATAAAATTTAATTTCCTAATTTCTTTAAATAACAATTAATTTATTGGCTAATTATTCACTAATTACTCGGGGTTTACACCTTTGACTTGGGAGACGGCCAACTTAATTTGCTATATTTTTTGGTTAATCGAGCTAAGTCATTTAGGCTTGCATTGTTATGAGATTGATTTTAGAGTAAAATATCCATCTATTTAAGTCAAGTAAACGAGCTAGT
>NC_029792.2:68101219-68124841 GCF_000816755.2 Arachis ipaensis
TCAATCCGTGTTTGATTCTCTATTCTAAGATGTATCTTCATTCTTCATCATTATGAATGCGTTGAACCGGCACAAGGTTATCTCATTCTACATGGATTCAGAGTGAGTCTTTCATCGGACAATGATGAATGATGAATCCATATTTGACGATATATTTTGGATAGATTTGAGTGGATTTCATCATATAAACCTATATATATTCACCTAAATAGCATGCTTTTGAGTTTTCCTCCTAAATTATGCTTGATTATGAAAACATGCTTTTTTGTGCTTAATATTAGTCAATTTTATTCCAATTACATTCCATTCGATACCTTGATGTTGTTTGTGAGTGATTTCAGATGCAATAGATAGGAATGGCTTGGTAAAGATGGAAGCGGAGCATGCAAGAGGGAGGAAACATGAAGAAAACAAAGGAGAAGCACACACTGGAGTGTACGTATGCACAACCTCCTATGCGTACGCACAAGAAGCACAACAGCATGTGTGCGTACGCAAAAAATAACTAGAAAATGGGTATAAGATGCTCACGCATCAGTATACAAAAATCCCACTTTTAACCAAAATAGGGGTTTTGCGTACGCGGAAATGGCAAAATAGAAGGAACTTCTCGCGTAGCGTGTACCGCCCACGTACACGAGCGTTCGATTTAACATGTCTGCTACACAGGAGCATGTCCGCGTACGCGAGATATCAAAGCAGCGAGTAAATCTCACATCACGTGTGCATGCTCGCGTACACGACACCTCTTTTTCCCTCAAAAATTTGCTAAATCATAAAAATCTATTTTCTATAACTAACTTCTAACGTTCATAACTTCCTTTGCAAAACTCTAATTTTCTGAAACTTTAAACCATTTTAAAGCTCTGAAAATTATCTTTAATTTGAAACAAATTTCTTTCAAATCCAAAATCTGAGGCTCACGTTATAGACGTCCGGAGTTGGTTAAAAATCAAGTTTTACCAAAAATCACCAAAACCTTTATATTTCCAAAACCTCAATCCATATACAATTATTTAACAACCAAAACAACCCGACGTTCATATCCACCTATTTTCAAACACCTCTCATCATCAATGCATACATTCTCATCAACACACTCAAAATCCCCAATCCAATTACAAACATTATTTATCAATTTCATCATCATAATCTACTAACATCATCAACCATCACAATCATCAACAATTATCATCGAACATCATCAATATGAATAATCAACACATTATTATAACAAACTCAACAATTTCACCAAACTTACTAAACCTTAATAATTCCATCTAGTTCAACTTAGCCTACGGTTAACTAGCCTAAGTTTTTACGTTACATTATATGTTATCTACAAGAAACCAAAATCATACATTGGTCGATTCCTCGTCAAAGCCCAAGACACTTCAAATTGCCTCTCCTACATAAGCTCCCAGTCAGAATTTCCAATTTCATAAGCCCAATCACCCAAACTTCGTTCTAAACCGCAAAATTGAACTCCTCTAACTCATACAATATCACAATAATCAACATCACTAAATCACCAATTCACAAGGATTAGGATTTCTTTACCATTACCCACGGTTCAAGTGGATCGAACCTAGTGATTATCCACTAGTACAGTATCCCAAATTATTTTATGAATTTTGTATAGAATTCTGAGATGAAGGCGTGGCCGCTGACGGCTCGTCAATCGGAGCTCCGAATTAAAAGTTATAGAGGATTCAAGTTTTAAAGGGAAAGGAATTTGGGGTTTCTTCAAATCCCTCTTCTTATTTGTGAATGGAGGAATGAAAGGGAAGGAAGGCTGAAGTAAGCCTTATATATGTTGGGCCTTGGGCCCAATGTGGGTTCAGTTTAACCTGTTCAATTCGACGGCCTAATTTTGGGCCAATATCATTAAAATTAGTGTTAAAATTTATATTTTAATTATTTTTACTTCATTAAATTATAAAATTTAATTTCCTAATTTCTTTAAATAACAATTAATTTATTGGCTAATTATTCACTAATTACTCGGGGTTTACACCTTTGACTTGGGAGACAGCCAACTTAATTTGCTATATTTTTTGGTTAATCGAGCTAAGTCATTTAGGCTTGCATTGTTATGATATTGATTTTAGAGTAAAATATCCATCTATTTAAGTCAAGTAAACGAGCTAGTCCGATGGATTTGGCTCATTTTGATGATCCTAATTAATTCAAAAGCAAACTCAGATTAATCTATATTGAATGAATTCCAAATGATTCTAATTAATAATAAAACTTGTACGATCATATGCAAATAAATTCTCATATATAACAATTTAATTATCTTATCTATTATATATTTTTTAGTTTATTTTGTGAGTGAAAATTATCAACATTATGCTCCTATTTCTAAAAATATTGAATTTTTAAACTTGTCTTTAAATTATATTAATTTTAAACTTCAATTCAAATTAATAGCAAACTTTTCATTAAAAATAACAACAAATTTCTGATTTAATTGGGAAAAAAATCAGTTTTTAAGGAAAAGCTTTTGATTTGAGTTGTTTGTGAAATTTTTGAGAATTGACATCTTGCTAAAATATTGTAAGTTATTAGTTATTAAAAATTAGCTTGCTAATTATTAGTCACGACTTTGGGACTTTAATTATTCTCTCGTTTAAAATTGATTTAGATTAGTGACAAAATTATGTCAAATTATATTAGCGTGTTTGGCAAATTTGCTTCAAACTTTTCATGAATTTTCCATGGATTTATATAGAGGTTAGTGATTAGTAGCAACACGAAATAAGGACAGAATAAGGACTAATATTTTTTCTGACAAATTTGTAGCAACATGAAATAAGCGAGAAAAGTCTATCAATGGTTAAACGACGATAATTCCTCACTAAATAAGCTTTTGATTAGTGACTCAATTGTGACCAGTTACTTCTAAAATATTTTCGATTAGCTTTGGACTTGTTATAACTCTGCGGCAGATTTCCAACGAGATTAGCGAGTAATTTGCTACAAAATAGGTAGGATATAGTTTTTGCTTTGCGACAAGATTGTTGTTGCCAAGTTACTCGCTAAATTAAACTTGCGACAACTTAGCGACAAATGTATTTCGCGAGCTAATTAGTGACTTGAAATTAGCAAACGAAGTGTGTCAGTTGTTAAATGGTCGCAAATTTCTTGCTACTTAAGTCCTAAGCGCTCAATATCTGTATTTCCATTTAGCGACTAATTAGCATGGAACACTTTCCTAGCTGAATTAGTTATCTATTGCGACAAGTTAGCGACGACTGTTTTTTGTCGCTACCCTAATTTTGAATTTTACAATATTATGCGACAAATTAGCGAGAAACTAGTTGCTCGGTAAAAATAAAAACTTTGCTGCCAAATTAGCTAGGAAATTGTCTATCGCAAAATGCATGTCAAGTCTTTGTGATGGATTAGCTAGGAACATTGTTCCTCGCTAATTATCCTTTTCACACAAAATTTATTTAGCGAAAAACTAATGTGAAGAAGAAGTGGAGGAAGCCATAATTATCAAAGAAGAAGAAT
Source organism: Arachis ipaensis (assembly GCF_000816755.2). Classification (NCBI taxonomy): domain Eukaryota; kingdom Viridiplantae; phylum Streptophyta; class Magnoliopsida; order Fabales; family Fabaceae; genus Arachis; species Arachis ipaensis. The sequence goes on from NC_029792.2 coordinate 68,104,742, forward strand.
TGTTTGAAGACTTAGGAGATGCTGATCCTCCATGGGAATCAAGAATTGTGGAGAATTTCGCCGAGCAGTTTTCAATTGATGCTAAGGAGGATAGTGCACAACCCCAGAAGTATATATCTTATGAAGAACTGAACGGAATAGCTCAAGAAGCAAGTTTCCGTGGTAATGATCATCATGAATTAAGCCCTCCTAGTAATGAACTCACATCCGCAAGTGAATTCTTTGAGATTGAAGAATCTTCCCTAAGTGAATACAAAGATGATGCAGAGGTAGACTTTTCTCAACCCCCAATTTATGACATGAGTGATGAGGAAGATATCGAAGACTTTGATCAAGACATGGTTGTAGTTGAAGAAGTTTGCAAAGAAGTGGAGGAATTCACAGAAGACTACAAGGGAGTAAAGCTTGCAAAATTACTGGAAACACCTATCCCAAGGCCATTACCACCCAATACAAACTTCAAGTGGGTAAAATCCTTAGCCTTTATCTTTACTTTTCCACTTGAATATGGTTTGCTTGAAACAGATGGCCAGCTTAGAGCTCTTTGCGGCTTAAAGAGTAAGAGGGAAATGGCTCGCACTCAGAGCTGGTATGCAAGATTCAATAAAGCTCCACGCTTCAATTTGAGGTACAAGGATTGGTTTCGAGTTCGATTGAATGGGTCTCGGAAGATGTTTGCTCATCTCAGTGAGGATTCAAATTCCATACTACCCGGCTGGAACAATGTAGATCAAGACAAAGATGGGTACGGAAGTAAGGTTTGGGATCATGGAATTTATCCTGATAATCAATACTCCTGGAGTCTGAAAACCTGCTTTAACTTGCTCAAAGGCTTTACTTGCCTAGTATGGGACCCCGGAGGATATTGGAATTGCAAACGTTGGTGGAGATTTTTAGATGAGTTTAAGCATAAGCCACCATGACAGGGAGCTCAACGAATGTCCAACTTAAGGACTTTAACTAAAAGTGCTAGGTGGGAGACAACCCACCATGGTATGATCGTTCCTTTTTCAATTTTAATTTTATTTCGTTTTGTTTGTTTTTCATTTTATTTTATTGTACCTGGATTTATTCATAACATCTGCATCTGCATTTTACATTATGCATAATGCATAAAAAAAATCACCCCACGCATGCACATGGGCCACGCGTGGGGGTCGACTCAAAATCGACGTCACAATCCAACGCCCAGAAAGTTGGGCTTGAATCGTGCGGCTGGTATGCGTTACGCACAATTTGGGCCACGCGTTCGTGTCAGTGATGCGAACGCGTCACTTTCACTTCACACACAGCACGCGAAAGCATGGGCGATGCGTACCGGTCGCAAGGAAATTCTTTCCCCCTCAATTGAAACAGAGAGTTGCGCCAAAACGACGCTGGAATTGTGCGCTTAGCACAATTCTGAGCGACGCGTATGCGTGCCCCACGCGTACGCGTCACTTTCAATATTCCTCACTCGTGCGATCGCGTCAATGATGCTTTCGCGTCTGCGTGGATTTGAATCCACTTAACCCAATCCACGCGAAACCCTAGCCCCCCCCATCACCCTCTTTCATCCCCAACCACCGAACCGCCGCCCTGCCTCCACTAAGGACCGTCGCCGTGCTGCCTCCCAGCGTCGCCGCATCGCCACCACCACCACCACCCTACCACCATCTCTCTGAGTCCGATTTCTGTTCCTTTGCCCATCATGTTCCACCGAACACCGATTCCTTTTCCAGTTATTTAGTTAGTTCCATATTTTTTTCAAATTTTGTTCAAATTAGGATCATTAGAGATACATGATTGTAGTAGATTTTAGGTGGTTAGGTAGCTAGGATGTGATTAGTGGATTTAGGTCTGATAATTGCGCTGTTCTTGCTGCTTGCTTTATCTATTTTGCAATTCTGACATTGCTGTACTGTTCATTACTGTTTATTGTTGTTTTGATTTCAATTGCAATTCTTGCTAACGCTTAAGTCTGTTTATTCTGAATTCATGTGACTTGATAATTGTTACTCTTTTATGCACTATCTTAATGTCATATGAACTGATTTCTGTTGCTGTTTATTACCCGGGAACGTCCAATTTTTAACCAGAATGCTGCCCGATTTTTTCCAAATTGTTTCACTCAATTACCATTCATGAATTGGTTTTGGTAAATTCAAGTTTTACTCTAATTGGTTCCAACCAAGCCAATTCATGGATGAATGGGCTAGCATTCTTATTCTTTCTGGTTCCCTTATTCATTAAATAGCAGCATTGATGATTTCGATTTCATTTTGCAAATATTTTATTTATATGATTTATCATCAATAATCTGCAATATCTACTTGAATGTGAGTTCCTTGTTTTTCACATTTGTGCAAATTTTGTTAATTAAGAACCCCAACACCATGCCACTTACTTTAACTTCACTTTTTAACTCCTAACTGCTTTACCTTTCTAACTTCTCTTTTGGTTTTTACCTAACTACTTTCAAACCATTTCAAGGCATGATTAATGTTGTTCCTGATTAATAAGAATTCCGCATATCATAGATTTTGGATTGTGATTTTTATTCTCTGCCTTTTAACTTGCATACAGTCCAATATTTTACATATATTTAACTCACTTCATGCTTTTATTGCTCTTTTATTATTCTTTTGCCCCTCTATGCTGATATTGATAAATTCTTATTTGTTTACCTATTTTCCTGCTTTAGTTCTTAAACTGTATCCTGGAACTTCTACTTTTCAGGATGTCTGATCCCAAAAGCAAGGGAAAGGGCAAGGCAACCACAGTTAAAAGAAAGAGAGGAGAATCCTCTACTTCTATTTTAGATATCCTCCATGACGATTCCTAGTGGGAAAAGAATTTCACCCTGCAAGAAAAGGCTAATCAGCTACAGCCCGCCATAGACCCAGTCAAGTTTGCCAACAGATACTGTGAACTCAAGTATCCGGTCTTTCAAACTTCAAGGAACATATAACAGGAAAAGACCCTCAAAATTCGAGAAGAACTACGACAATACACTACAGAATAGATAAAATAGAGAGGCTGGTTCTTTCTGGAGAGGAACTTGACTGAGGTCAATGCATCTTGGGTCAGGGAATTCTACTGCAACTACTTCAAAATGACCCTGGATGTAGTACAGCTTAGAGGCAAGCAGATACTGGTTACTGAGGAAGCAATAGAAGATATCCTTCAGCTCCTCCTTAAATCAGATAAACCGGATGGTTATCAGCGGGCTGAGGAGGATATGAGATTTATGAGGTTTGACTAGGATGCAGTAAAGCGGACTATAGCTCTTGATCCTATTGTCCCATGGGTCATGGGCAAGTCTACAGTGGCCCCAAAGGGAATTAAGCTTATCTATCTGAATGATGAGGCTCAGCTTTGGCAACAGATTCTGAGTAACTACGTGATGTCGAGCACTCATGAGACTGAGGTGCCAGCTGCCATGATTACCCTCATTTGGTGTGTGATGGAGGGCAAGGACCTATATTTTCCCCGCTTTATCTAGTACTACATGGCCAGGGTCCATGTCAGAGGCACTCTACCTTTCCCATACTTGATCACTCAGCTAGGCCGCCGAGCTGAGGTGCCCTGGGAGCTTGCAGATGAGAAGCCAACCGCCACAGACTGCAAGAAGATTATCCCACACAGTAAAAAGTTCCAGGCTTTGGGCTACAGACCGTCCTTTCTCACTGCCTCTGCTGAGGCAGCCCCATCTTCTGCTGCTCCTTCAGCCCCTGGAGCGCCACAACCAGCGGCGATATGAGAGGACTAAGCGTCGCAGCAAGCGACGCTATGAGCATTTAAAGTTGATGATCCGATCGGGCCACCATGACATCCCCTTCAAGCTTGACACACCATCAGATCTATCTGAGGAGGAGGCGGATGACCAGGAGGATCAGGCACGAGCCGAGGTTGAGCAGGCAGCATCCCAGCAGGCAGAGCCCCAGCATGAGGAGCCTCCACAGACACAGCCATCAGACCCACAGGCACCGATACAGGCAGAGCCTCAGGCACTATCATTACCCGAGCCCACAGAGACACCTGCAGCACATCCTTCCAGAGATGCTAGGTCTTCACACCCAGCTGATTGAGCATCGGGGACGATGCTATTATTTAAGTGTGGGGAGGTCGCCATCTCCGGCGAACTTTATTTTTGGTGAACTACTTTCAGACTCTTTTATCCTATTTTGTTTATTTTTTGTACTTTTATTTTATTTTTTTTATCTTATTTGTCTTTCAGTATTTGCACATTTTTTTTCTTTTGCTGTATTTCTACTTTATTTCTGCATTTTGCACTTTGGTTTATATATATATCTTAGACATTTAGTTTAATTTGCACTTTTAGCTTATTAGTTGTGATATAGAAAATATGGATTAATTAGTTTAGTTTACCCTTTCAGTATATAATAATATGGTTTAATTGAAAATAAAAAGAGTAAACTAGAAATTTTTAGTTTTTCAGCAAGGAAAATACTTATTTTTATAAGAGCCATTCAAAGATTCACATTGAGTTGAATGGAAACTCTTGATTTCTACTTGCATGATGTACATAACTGATATATAGTTTTTGAGCCAAAGAACACACAACCCGTGAGTTTTTGAGCTTAATTGTATGGTTACATTTAACCATAAATTTCATTGATGTGTGTTTCGCCATTCTTTTCTATGCTTGCAATCTTTACTTTGTTTTAGTCTATATGTCCAATATAGAATGTATTTACATACTTGCATATGATTGAGGCCATTATTTGAATTTTTGCTCACTTATCCCAAATAAATCTACCTTTTACATCACCCTTGTTAGCCCCCTTGAGCCTTTTTATCCCCATTTATTCTGTTCTATAACCACATCACTAGCCTTAAGCAGAAAAACAAACAAAAAAAAATTCCAAGTTGAATCTTTGGTCAGCTTAAGATAGAGATTGTGTATCCACTAAGTGTGAGAAAACGTGAGAACATGGGTTGATAGGAAAAGATTAAATTAATAAAATAATCAGAAATTTGGGTGCATGCTCATGTAAAATCAAAATAATCAAAATACCATGTGCATTGATATGTTGAGTTTATATTTAAAAAAAAAAACCCTTTTAATTAAATAAATAAATAAGGGGACAAAATTACCCCATTATTAAGTTTAATAGAAAAATCAATGCACATGGGATAAAATCAAAAAAATAAAATTGGTACATGAGTATGTGATAAGAAAGTGGGAAAATTATGGGAAGCTAGGCAAATTTTAAAAATTGTATAGAGTATGTATATGTTAGGTGAGATCTTAGACTAATCAAAGATTCAATTTATAGCTCACTTAGCCTTATATATATACCCTCACCTTTACCTTAGCCCCATTACAAGCTTGAAAAAGACCTCATGATGTTTGCATGTATACATTATATGTTTGTTGATTGGTTAGATGAAGAACAAAGTTTTAGTAAGCATGACTAGAAAAGAATAGAGTGATTGACCCCAAACACTAAGAGATTAGAGAGTAAACACAAATTCAGTTAGGGTTCAATAGCTCATTTCCATATATCCATATTTAATTATTAATTGTCTTGCAAGTTTGTAAATTCTTTTAACTAAACTAAATTGTGAATGTGTTTTAATATGGTCTGGCCTTAGTTGTACGTTATCCTTTATTACCATTCGATGCCATGATCTGTGTGTTAAGTATTTCCAAGATTTATAGGGCAGGAATGGCCTAGAGGACAGAAAGGAAACATACAAAAATGGAAGAAATGCACAAAATTGAGTTTTTGAAGAAATGGCAGCGACGCGCACGCACGGACGACACAGACGCGTGCCTCGCTCAGAACACAGGCGACGCACACGCATGGACGAGCGACGCGAACGCGTGACCGATGCGTACGCATGACATGGAAAAACTCCAAATGATACAAATGCGTGATCCACGCGCACGCGTGACGAACGCCACGTGCAGAAAATTACAGAAGTCGTCCCCAGCGATTTTTGGACCCTTTTTCGGCCCAAATCCAAGCCCAGAAACACAAAATAGAAGCCAGAGAATGGGAGAATCAAGAGAAGAAAAAATAGAACATTCATAATTCACAATTTGAGGTTTTAGATGTAGTTTTAGAGAGAGAGAGGCTCTCCTCTCTCTTAGGTTTTAGAATTAGGATTTCTTTTACTTTATGGTTATTACTCCATTCCAGGTTCAAAGTTCCCAACTTTAATTTTATGTTCTCTTCTACTTTTAGTTACTCTAATACTTTTACCTGTTAATTACTTATGTTGCCAAATTGGCTTATGAATCTTTCCATGTTAGATTTGAATATTCTATTTAATATAATTTGAGGTATTTCAGATTTATGATTGTTTTATTCTATTTATGATGCTTTCAATTTAATTTAGATTTTTCTCCTTTTGGTTTTGGTTAAGTAATTGGTAACACTTAAGTTATCCGACTCAGCAGTTGATTGAAAATTGGAATTCTCGCTGATTGATTTGGATAGCTCTAAAGCTAGTCTTTCCACAGGAGTTGACTAGGACTTGAGGATCAAATTGATTGGTCCACTTGACTTTCCTTTATTTAGTAAGGGTTAACTAAGTGGGAGGGATAAACAATTCTCATCACACCTGATAAGGATAACTAGGATGAGATTTCCAATTCTCATACCTTGCCAAGAGTTTTTCTAATTATTAATTTATCTTTCCTTGCCATTTAAATTACTTGTTCCCTATTTCAAAAACCCAAAAATACACCTTTTTTCATAACCAATAATAAATCATACATCCCTGCAATTTCTTGAGAAGACGACCCGAGGTTTAAATACTTCGGTTATAAATTTTATTGGGTTTTGTTACTTGTGACAACCAAACTTTTGTACGAAAGGATTCTTTGCTGGTTTAGAAACTATACTTACAACGTGATTATATTTTTATAAAAATTTACTAGCAAAAGTCCTCTCATCAGGCATCATTCCATGTCTAAGAGTTAGGGTGTTACACATTACAACTCCATAATCTCTTCATTCTCTCGTCACCTTCCAATAAGTTTCTAAGAAACGGTTATCCCTTTAACTTTAGATCCTCAAACCTTCAAACCTCAAACATAAATACTTCCAATATCATTATGTTCATCAACAACAATTTATCAAAATGAAATCCGTACATTAATCGCTCATAAAATTCTTGTGAAATAACCATATTTAATCCTTCGATTTCCAACCAAACATAACATGATTAATTAAGATTCAACTTGCTTTTCCATGTTTTTATAGCACTAAATTATAATAATCAAAGTAAACTCATCAATTTGTAACACAATATTCATTTTCACTGAAAATCAATCATAAACCTCATCCAATGATCCGATCAATAATTCACCACACCCTTTTATTTTTAATTAAAATAGAATATTCTCAAATTTTAGTCCATCCACCAGGAGGCTTCAACTAGTGTTCCTAACCAGTTTTATTACTTTAAAATTCGTCATTGTTTATCAATTCTATTTCTCAAAAAACATTCCAATTTGATTCATAAGACTCATACAATCATTAAATGTATATATATTCCACATTGATTTTTGACAATTCCTTGAAATAAAACCAGTTTAAGGAAAAATGTCCTACCTCAATGTGACTTAATTGCGCAATTAGACTAGCATTAGTAGCATTCACAACAACTCTGATAGAACAACAGCAACTTGAGGCAGCCATGGTAATAGTAATAGCAATAGAGAATTAATCTAGGAAGATAGCACGAAAATAGAGTGAGATAGTAAGATAGATAAAAGTGGAACAAAAACAGAAAGGGGTGTCAAGTACAAGTAGAATAGGATTTGTGTTACCAAGAGAAAGGTAGAATAGTAGTGGTTTTTTGGCGACTCTAACAGCAATAGTGCAATACCCATGGCAACAAAGGCTCCAGCAAAAGCTAAACAAATGATAGTGATGAGTAGGGATAGGGGCAAGTTGCAGCAGAAGCAGAACCAGAACAGCAGCCATAGTGCAATACCCATGGCGACAAAGGCTCCAGCAAAAGCTAAATAAATGATAGTGATGAGTAGGGATAGGGGCAAGTTGCAGCAGAAGCAGAACCAGAACAGCAGCCCTGACAAGCTCAAACGGTCTTCCCGGTGATAATAGCAGTGGCAGCATCACCACCGTCGCGCCCTTTCTCCTTCCTTTCTCACTCTATGTTGGGCTTACTGTCTCGTTGCGTTATGTTCCTCGCATCGACGATGACCACTCCAATCGACTCCCCAGGCGATGGCAGTGTGCAATGATGACGGTGGGACAACTTCGTCCCTTCTCTCTCTCTCTCTCTCTCTTTCTCTACGCTCTCTTCTCTTCTCTCACACCTCAGACTCGATCTCACTCTCCACCACTCTCGTGCTCAACGATAACGATGGCTCTCTGCCTCGGAAGCACCGTCCCTCCCGCTTCTATTCCTTTCTTCAACCTCTCGTTCTCCGTCACATTGTATTCCTTTTTTTCTTCCTTTGTTCAGAATGTGAATATGTGAGAGAGGGTTAGTGTGTGGTAGTGTTTGAAATTAGGGTTAGGGTTAAAATATAGTGAAAACAATTTAGAATTTTTTTGGAAAATTAGAGGAAGAGAGTAATTAAAATCCAAATGCAACTTAATAAAATTATTTTAGGAACACAACATTTATTTGTCAACCTACTAATGAGTTTCAAATAACTACTCAAATTTAAAATTAGAAGTAATCTACTCATTTTTTTTGTTAATAAAATTAAATTCAAAATCCCATTTAAAAGATTACTATTTTTTAAATTGGTTTTTGAAATATTTTTTTAATTAAATTTGTCTTTTAAAAATTTTAAATTAGTTACATTAGTCTTTCTGTTATTTCTGTTGCTCACGGTATCGAAATTTACTGATATGACATATTAAGTGACATTATAATACATATCTGAGGATCTTAGTTGACTACTAACATAATAAGTTTATAAAATTAAATCAAATCAATTCTAAATTAAAGAATTTGAATGTCTCAAAGTCTCCTTTTAATTTTGGATTGATTTGATCGAATTGAATATACTTATCATGTTAGCAACTAATTAAGAGTGTCAAATGTATGTTGTACTCAGTGTGGTATCACTTAACATACTATATCAGTAAATCTTGATGTTGTCAGCAACAAAAATGACGAAAAGACTAATGTGAAATGGAGAGAAGCGAATCTTGAAGAGTATGGCTAGAGTGTTTCGGGGTTCCATTACATGTTTGGACAATGGATACTTTCAAGAAGATAGTGGCCAACGAGGGGAAGTGGTTGGATGTGATAAAGGGACTGAATTGTGCACCTTTTTCAGTATCGGTCGTGTGCTAATTGATACATGTGCTATGGATGTGATCAATGAATGGGTCCATTTCACAGTAGGCACTAGTGGCTTTGACGTTCTGGTAAAAGAGGTGGGACAGGAAGCCTACAGTGAGCAAGGTAATTTGGAAAAAGGAGCAGATGATGTTGTGGGTTGCCTTCACCAAAAAAATGGAACACTTAGAATTTCTGAGGATGCAGCCATGGTTGTCAAACTCGCGAGTTAACTCGTAAACTCGTACGAGTTTACGAGTTTAGGTAGTAGAATTGAGTTAACTTGGACACAAACTCGTTTTTGGGTAGACTCGAGTAGACTTGGCTAGACTCGAACAGAATCAGTCAAACTCGCGAGTTTGAGGGCGAGTCAGCGAGTTTGATTTGGGAGCCCATTTTCGCTAAAACGGCGTCGTTTTGGGCCCAAAAAAAAAGGAAAAGGGCTTCGTTCATGTAAGAAACCCTAATCCCAAACGGCCAAACCACGCTATCACACAGAACAGAGAAACACTATCTTCTCCAAGACTCCAAGCCCTCACTCTCTTCTCCAAGCCCATCGTGCTGCCATCCACCGTTGTCTGCGCCACCACGCCGGAGGCTGGACAGATCCCGCGCCATCTTCTTCCTCGTGGTGCAGCGCTGCCACCGTCGTTCATGTCCACTCCTCAGTCCTCACTTCGTCGGTGAAGCTGAAGGCTGACGGCGACGCTGAAGGTTCCTCGACGCTTCACGGCACTTCTGTTCTTCCCCTCGTTCCTCACCTTTGGTTTGCGTTCCTCGCCCTCTGTTCTGCACTTCTGTGGTTCTGCCTGAGCTGAAGGTTACCTGAGCTGCCTCTCTTCTTCTTTGGTTCTGCCTGAGCTTCCTTCTCCAAGGTAATTTTTTTCCCAAATTTAAATATCAATAATTTCGGTTCTGCATGAGCTTCCATCGGTTCTGCCATTTTGGTTCTGACTTCTGATATTAATAGTTTAATTTTTTTTAGTTTAAATTCTGGTCATCTGGTGTGATGAATGATGAAATTGGTTATTGAAATTTGATGAAAAAAAATTAAACATGCTTTAATAAGTTAATAATGTATCAAAAATTAAGTTGATGCTTTAATAGTTTAATTAGTGTTAGATACTTAGACTGTTAGTTATTTAATTAGTTATTTTTTGTTGAAGAATTTGAATATTTGAAACTGAAATACTGAAACTCTGAAATGTTAGGGTTAGTTTAGTTTGTTTTTAATAGCTGCTTCTTGTAATTTGTAATTTGTTACTTGTTTTTCGATGTCCATGTTGTAAAGTTGGCTCATGATTTTGAAAGCTTTGAGCTTTTCAATATTTTAACTTGTTTATTAGCTCTTAACCTTGTTGGGGTGTGCAAATTTGACTGTGCTTGCACAATGGTCCTTCCAAATCCAATTGGTTGAGTTCTTAGATAATGTTTGTCTCATATTCCTTATCATTGCACTCATCATGCTTCTAGTTGCTGAATTTGCTTTGCTTTTACGGAAAATGAGGTGGAAAGAAGAACTTTATTTGGAGGATGCATAGATTCGTGTTTAGAGTTTAGATGCCAGTTTGCTATAAGTACAATTGCTCAATCTTTTTACTTGTCAATACTCATTCCCAATCAAAGCATGTTTGTGTAACTCATATAACTGATTCTATGTAGAATCAGTTTTACAAAAGCATAATAAAATATGAAGGCTCACGTGCATTTATTTTCATATAAAATTCATAACTAAGAATTGTTACATAATTTGACAAGTTTAACTAAATTTTTATTTACTGGTTCTCAACTATTAATTTCACATGAAAATAACTGTTTATAAGTTTCTACCTTAAAAATATACCAAGTTTTATATGACTTTGTTCCTTCTGTTATGGGATTTATTTATTTTTGAAGCTTCTCTTTTCTTTTTTCTTGTGAATTGATATGCTATGTGGTGCACAAAATTGTGATCTCAACTGCGCCAATAACTTGGTATGTACGATTACAATCTCAATTCTTTTCACAACTCCGCACAACTAACCAGCAAGTGCACTGGGTTGTCCAAGTAATAAACCTTACGTGAGTAAGGGTCGATCCCACGGAGATTGTCGGCTTGAAGCAAGCTATGGTTACCTTGTAAATCTCAGTCAGGAAAATTCAAATGGTTATGGGATTTTGATAATTAAAATATAAAATATAAAATAGGATAGAGATACTTATGCAATTCATTGGTAAGAATTTCAGATAAGCGTATGGAGATGCTTTTGTTTCTTCTGAACCTCTGCTTTTCTACTGCTTTCATCCAATCATTCATACTCCTTTCTATGGCAAGCTGTATGTTGGGCATCACCGTTGTCAATGGCTACTTCCCGTCCTCTCACTGAAAATGGTCCAAATGCGCTGTCACCGCATGGCTAATCATCTGTCGGTTCTCACTCATGCTGGAATAGGATCCAGTGATCCTTTTGTGTCTGTTTCTACGCCCAATACTATTTGCATGGTTTTACATTCTCTTTCCTAATTTTGTGCTATGATTGAAAACATGCTTCTTTGGCCTTATATTTGCTAATATTAATCCTCTCTTATTACCATTCAATGCCTTGATATGTGCGTTAAGTGATTTCAGGATTTACAGGGCAGGAATATCTTAGAGGATGGAAAGGAAGCATACAAAAATAGAAGGAATACAAGAAGTTGAAGAAATTGCTAAGCTGTCCAGTCTGACCTCTTTGCAGTCAAACCGTCATAACCTGAGCTACAGAGGTCCAAATGATGCGGTTTTAGTTGCGTTGGAAAGCTAACGTCCGGGGCTTCAATTTGATATATAATTTGCTATAGTGGCCGTACATCTAGGTGATGCGAACGTGTGCTCCACGCGGACGCATCGTAGTGACGAAAATTAGCATGGCAGATTTCGCCCCCGGCGATTTTTGGGTTGTTTCTGGCCCAGTTTTTGGCCCAGAAAACACATATTAGAGACTATAAAGTGGGGGAATCTATTCATTCATTAATAACTCACCATACATTCTTAATACATAATTTTAGGATTAGATGTAGTTTTTAGAGAGAGAGGTTATCTCCTCTCTCTTAGGATTAGGATTAGGATTTCTCTCAATTTTAGGACTGCTTATCTTCATTACAGGTTCAATATTCTTTTTATTTATTTTATCAATTTAGTTTATGAACTCTTTATGTTTAGATTGATTTTATATTATTAATGCAACTGAGGTATTTCAGATTTATGATTTTTATTTAGCCTTTTATATTCTTGGCTTTAATTGATTAATTGGAGACTCTTGAGTTATCAAACTCATCGTGATTGATAATTGTTATTTTTGCTAATTGATTTGAATTCCAATAACTCTAACCTTTCCTTAGGAATTGATTAGGACCTGAGGATCAAATTGATTAGTCCACTTGACCTTCCTTTGTTTCGCAAAGGTTAACTAAGTGGGATTAAAAACCAATCCTTATCACCGTTGATAAGGATAACTAGGATAGGACTTCTAATTCTCATACCTTGCCAAGAGTTTACTTTATAATTATTTATTTATTTTTCTTGCCTTTCAAATTACTTGTCCCTTATTTTCAAAAACTCAAAAACATATCTTTTTACATAACTAATAATAAATCATACCTCCCTGCAATTCCTTGAGAAGACGACCCGAGGTTTAAATACTTCGGTTATAAATTTTTATTGGGTTTGCTTAAGTGACAACCAAAACTTTTGTACGAAAGAATTTTCTGTTAGTTTAGAAACTATACTTAAAATGCGATTAATTTTGTGAATTTCTCTACTAGCAAAAGTCCGTTCGTCAGCCGCCAATAATTCTAGCTTATACCACGAAGACTCCGATCTTTCGGAATGGAGGCTAAGAGATAAACGCTCAATCCAAGGTAGAACGGAAGTGGTTGTCAGGCACGCGTTCATAGATTGGGAATAGTGATGAGTGTTATAGATCATCATATATATATATATTTTTACCAAAGATAGGAGACTCGAACCCGCAACCTCTTAATTGAGTATGGGGAGACTATACCATTTGAGCTATAACTCATTAGCTTAAAATTTGGAAAGATATGTGACTCAAACCTGCAACCTCTTAATTGAGTACGGGGAGTCTATGCCATTTAAGCTATAACTCATTGGCATTGACTTTATATATTGTTATAGATACATATTAATATATAAATAAAAGTATTAATCGACTTTAATAAACATAAACTTTAATAATACGTATCAAACAATATAAAAAAATATTGATAAATTTTAATAAATATAGAATATATTTATAGATAAATAAATAAATAATTTAATAACATATCTTTAAATTTATTCATTACGAAAGATTCTTTGAATAAATATTATATATTATATGATGAAGATAAAATATTAAAAAAATTATTGTTACTATTTTATCTATTAAATTTATTTTGTGAAATAAGTTATTTGAAGAGAGATGATTTCTTCAAAAGTTGGAGATCAAATTGTAATATTGCCTTTATATATTGTTTGAAACTGGATAATATAAAAAACTTGTTTAGATATTGAACAGTAGTGCTCGATCGACAGTTATACAAAAAAAATACAAACTTTAGATGTAAAAATGGAATAAGATAAAGAGTACTTGTCTTTTAAATTTTCTTTTAAAAATTAGAAATGAGTACTCAAAAATAAAATGAACCATAAATATAAAATATCACCCACTTATATTATTATGACGTCTATTATTTGGACTAGTTCCATTATCGTGTGTTTCTATTCCTGTATTCTTCAAAAGGTAGAATATAGATACGGTAATGGAGTTGGCATAAAAATTGTATCAACTCCCTTTCTTAATAAATGCATGTCAGAACCAAAAGAGAGCAAGATGCAGAAAAAAGATTGAGAACAGTGAGGTGAGGAATATTTATAAGTGGAGCAGTTATTTAATTTACTCACGATTGCAGTAGTTATTTAACTCTTTCGTGGGTTACTGACTTTTTTTTTTAATTAAAAATTTGAAAATGTATTGTTACTATTTTGTCCATAAATTTGATTTATAAAATGAATTATTTGAGGGTAAATGGTGTCTATAAAAATTGGACACCAAACTCTGGTATTGGCTTTATATATTGGTATAGATTCGATGCCGTGATTAGTGTGTTGAGTAGTTTCAGATTTTCTAAGGCAGAATGACTTAAAGGATGGAAAAGGAAACGTACAAAAATGGAAGGATAGTGCGAAACGGAGTTTTGCAGAAACTGGTATCCACGCGATCGCATGGACGACGGGATCGCGTGCTAGAAGCGAAGAAGCAGCGACGCGGCTGCATGACTGACGTGACCGCGCGCCTTAACTATAACGCATACGACGCGGACGCGTGACTGACGCGACCACGTGGCAAGGAAAAGCTCCAGATGACGCGACCGCGTGACCCACGCGGACGCGTGACAGAGGTCACGTATCAGAATTTACAGAATACGCTCAAAGCAGATTCTGAAGTCTTTTTGGCCCAAATCCAAGTGCAGAACACATAGACTAGAGGGTATAAAGTGGGGGAATGCATCCATTCAAGGGGAGCTCGCCAATTTTCACTTTCCATGATTTAGATTTAGTTTGAGAGAGGTTCTCTCCTTTCTCTCTTAGGATTAGGATTAGGATTTAGGACTTCTCTTAGTTTTTAAGAGTGACTCTCGATCCAGGTTTAGTATTTACTTTAATTTATGTTTCTATGCTACTTTTATCTTAATGCTTTTATTCGTATCTATAAATGTTGCCAACTTGACTTATGAACCCTTTCCATGTTATGATTTGAATTAATGATTATTTGAGGTATTTCAGTTATTGATTGCTTTCTCTTTAATTTGTGTTACCATTGCTTTCCATCTAAGGACATCTTTATTCCAACAATTTTACTTTTTTCCTTTTTGGTCTTGGTTAAGAAATCAGTAACTCAACATTATTAAACTCAGCATAATTGATAATCGTTATCTTGCTAATTGAACTGAACTTCAATAATCCCAACTTTTTCTTAGGAAATAAATAGGATTCGAAGGTCAAACTAATTAGTCCCTTGACTTTCCTTTACTTTAGTAAAGGTTAACTAAGTGGAATTTAGATTCAACTTTCATTATTATTGAGAGAGATAACTAAGTTGGACTTCCAATTTCTCTTACCTTGCCAAAAGTTTGCTTTACAGTATCTATTTATTTTAATTGCCATTTAAATTATTCGTCATATCTACTCTTCACTCTCAACCCCAAATTTACAACCTCCATAACCAATAATAAGAACATACTTCCCCGCAGTTCCTTGAGAAGACGACCTGAGGTTTGAATACTCGGTTAACAATTTTTAAGGGGTTTGTTACTTGTGACAACCAAAACGTTTGCACAAAGGGATTTTTGTTGGTTTAGATTTTTGGACGAATTTTCTATTGGCATTCCAAGCACTGGTAGAGATTTTTGGACGAATTTAAACATAAGCCGCCATAGCAGGAAGCTCCTCCAATGTCCAACTTAAGGATTTTAACTAAAAGTGCTAGGTGGGGGACAACCCACCATGGTATGGTCACTTCTTTTTCAATTTAATTCTTGTTAATTGTTTTCATTTTTATTTTCTTTTCATTTTACTTTATTAAACTTGGAATCATGCATAGCATTCATATTAATTATTGCATTCTGCATTTATCATACATATAAAAAAAAGGGATGTACGACGCGACCGCATGCTGCATGCGATCCCGTCATACTGCAAATACACTATCCATGCGACCGCGTCATCCACGCGGCCGCGTGCCTTGGCGATCGGCGTAAAAATCCAACGTTCAGAAAGTTAGGCTGGAATCGTGCGGCCCTTGTGCGTTTTGCACAAATTGGCCCACGCCTTCGCATGCCCCATGCGATCGCGTCACTTGCACAATACCAATCCAACGCGACCGCGTGAGCGACGCGATCGCATCGCATGGATTGCACAACACCCTAGGACGAGACAGAGAGTTACACTGAAACGACGCTGGAGTCATGGGTCTAGCACAAATTCCAGCGACGCGATCGCGCGACCCACGCGATCGCGTCACACCCTCTCCTACCTCTCTCACGCGATCGCGCGACCTACGCGATCGCGTCACCCCCATTTTCACCCCCACCACGCGACCGCGTGCCCCACGCGGCCGCGCGGATTCCAATTTAAACCCCCCCAGATCACGCGAACCCTATTCTCACGCCACCCCCCTGAACCCCAACCCTTTCTTCTCCCCTCCTCCAAACCCCAGCCACCACCGCACCACCACCCAACCACCATCTCCGACCCCCGCCGACGCCTGTCCTTCGCAGTTATTTTACAATTTTTTTCTATTTTTGTTCATAATTAAGATAGATAGATATGCATGCTGTAGTGGATTTTTAGGTTGTTAGGTAGATTAGGCTGTGGTTAGTGGATTTAGGTCTGTTTATTTGCACTGTTCATGTTTCTGTTTTATCAAAACTGCGATTCTGCTGTTCCTGTGACCTTGTTCATAAGCTGTGATTTCCTGCATTTGCTACTTGTTACTCTGAATTTTCATGTTTCTATTAATTATAGGTAACTGCAGCAAGTTTTTTTTAATTCATATGAACTGCCTTGTTTGCTGTTTATTTTCTGGGACATTCCAATTTTAGCCAGAATGCTGCCCCAATTTTTTGTGAATTGTTTTCATTCATGTTTTGGTTTGGCAATCTGAACTCTGTTGTCCTCTGCTTTACCCGGACCATTTCATGAATGCTACGGCAGACTTTCTTATCCTCTTTGATTTCCTAGTTTATAAACTGCATTTGTGATATTCTGATTCCAGTTCTTGCTTTCTTTATATCTATTAGAATCAACATCACCCTATTTTTCCTTGTTCAGTTATGAGTTATTTCTAGTCACAATTGTTAATCCTTGTTACATGGACTATTTTCTTTATGCCACTTACTTTAACCCGCATTTTACTGACTCACTAATTTTAATTTACTAACTTCTTTTTCAAATTCTAACCATACTAACCTTTTAAAATCTCTTTTCTGATTTTTCACTTTCCTCTAACTTTCTAACCATGGCATTATGACAATTTCTCTATTTAACTTGGATTCTGATACATTTTGGATTGTTAATTCTTCCTTTCAAACTTTTAAACTACTATACAATCCTCAATACACCATTACTTAACTCATTTAACTACTTCCCATTCTCCTTTGCCGCTTTGAGTTTTCTTTGTCTAATTGCCTATTTGCTTCCCTATTTTTATCCATATCCTGGTTTTCCATTTTTCAGGATGTCTGCCTCACAGAGGAAAGGAAAAGGCAAGGCTACTGGAAAGCACAAGAGAAGAGATTCCTCCCAGTCCATCATTGCCCTCATGCATGATTCCTCATGGCGGGAGAAGAACTTTACACAGCAGGAAAAAGCTGACCAGCTGCTCCCTGCAAATGATTCAATAAAATTTGCAAACTGATACTGTGAGCTGAAGTATCCGGCATTTGCAAACTCCAGGAATCTATACCTGGAGAGAACTCTGAAGATTCCAGAAGCACTCCAGCAGTACACCACTGAGGAAATCAAGCAAAGAGGCTGGTTCTTTCTGGAGAGAACACTGACAGAGGTCAATGCATCTTGGGTCTGGGAATTCTACTGCAACTACTACATCACCACCCTAGATGCAGTAAACCTGAGAGAAAAGCAGATTCTGGTCACTGAGGAGGCCATAGAGGACATTCTCCAGCTTCCAGCCAAGTCCGATCAGCCTGATGGTTATTCAAAGGCTGAGGAGGACATGCGCCTGATGCAGTTTGATTGGGATGCTGTAAAGGCACGAATAGCTCTCAACCCGACTGTTCCTTGGGAGATGGGTCAGGACACCACCATGCCTAGAGGGATCAAGAGGGCGTACTTAAATGATGAAGCTCGGTTATGGCATCAGATCTTGAGCAACTATGTAATGCCAAGTACTCATAAAACGGAGATCCCGGCTGCTATGATCACCCTCCTATGGTGTGTGCTGGAGGGTAAGAACCTTTATCTGCCACGCTTTATCCGGCATTATATGGCCAGGGTCCATGTCCGAGGCACCCTCCCTTTTTCGTATCTGGTTACACAGCTAGGCCGTCGAGCTGACGTGCCATGGGAGGATGCCGATGAGAGACCACCAGCGGCGGACTGCAGGAAGATCATTCCTCACAGCAGGAACTTCCTAGCCTTGGGCTACAGACCACCACCCTTCACTGCTACTGATGAGACAGCCCCACCGTCTGCTGGACCCTCTTCATCCACGGCTGCCCCTGCTGTCCCTGCTGCCACCACTGCACCTCCACCTGCCTCTGAGCCCGTATACTGCCTCGTGCACCGCCTATTCCGACAGCTTGATCAGATGGAGCGCCGTAACAGGCGCCGGTATGAGAAATTGGAGCGTTGCAGCCAGCGACGCTATTCACATCTGAAGCTGATGATCCGACAGGGTGGTGACATCCCCTCCGAGCCCGAGACACCATCAAAGCCATCAGAAGAGGAGGAAGATGAGCACGAGGAGGAGACTCACTTCCAGGAGGAGACCCATCAGCAGACAGACACAGAGCAGGCTGCACCACATTAGGAGGTTACGCATCAGATCGAGGCTGCAGATCCGGAGATCTCGATTCAATCAGCACCGCCTCTACAGCAGCTAGACTCTCAGCCCACCACCACTACAGAGCCTCCAGCTACCATCCCTACCAGTGATGACACCCCTTCACACCCGGCTTGACTGAGCATCAGGGACGATGCTTGATTTTAAGTGTGGGGAGGTCGCCATCTCTGGCGTTTTATTTTGGTGAACCACTACATCTTTTTTTTTCTTTTATTTTGGATATTTTTCTGTATTTTTCTTTTTACTGTTATTTTCTGAGTACTTATACATTGCTACTTTTATGTATTTTTACTCTATTTCTGTATTTTACATTTTTAGTTCATATTTTTAGTTATTTAGTTTAGTTTGCAATTCTGACTTATTAGTGGATTAATTAGTATAGTTTACCCTTTTTAGCATAGTTAAATTGGAAAATATAAAAAGAAAGTAAGCTAGGAAATTGAACATAACAGATTTAAATCCATAAACCTTGTATATATAGCATTACATCATATAGTTAAGTTGACAACATTTTATTAAGGAGGAACATTAAAACTTTAAAGGCTACCCTAAATAATTTCTTTTATGAGAATAATGGGAATTTTTAACTAAACCTGCATAACAGATATGAATGATATATGATGCTTGAGTTAGAAGACACACAGCCTGTGAGTCTTGAGCTTAATTGTATGGTTGCATTCAAACCATAATTTCATTCCTGTGTTTCGCTTCTTTTTATTCTGATGTTATTTACTTTGCTTTAATCTATATGTCCAATTATAGAATCTAGATACATACCAAAAGAATGATTAAGGCCATCATTTGATTTTAGCTCACTTATCCCAAAATAACCCACCTTTCACATCACCCTTGTTAGCCCCCTTGAGCCTTTAAAATCCTCTTTTTTTTTTCTTCTATTTAACCACATTACTAGCCTTAAGCAGAAAAACAAAATAAAATCCCAAGTTGAATCCTTGGTTAGCTTAAGATAGAAAATTATGAATAGATTAAAATGTGGGAAACCTATTGGGAATATGGATGATAGAAACAAAAGGTAGAAAAGTTAAAAGAAATAAAATAAAATTTGGGAAGCATGCTCATGAGAAATCAAAGTGATTCAATTACCATGTGCATTAAAAAAAAAAGAAGAGAAGTTATTTTTCAGCATTTAATAAAAGGGGGATACAAAAGAATTCCCCAATGCAAAATAAAAGCAATGCACATGGGATAAAAA
>NC_029792.2:68125050-68137236 GCF_000816755.2 Arachis ipaensis
GTTTTACTTTCCCTTCCTTATTATGTCATATTGTGAAAAACATGTTTCCTAAGCTTTAAAATTAATTATTTTAATTACCTTTATTTCCATTCGATGCCGTGATTAGTGTGTTGAGTAGTTTCAGATTTTCTAAGGCAGAATGACTTAAAGGATGGAAAAGGAAACGTACAAAAATGAAAGGAAAGTGTGAAATGGAGTTTTGCAGAAACTGGTATCCACGCGATCGCATGGACGACGCGATCGCTTGCTGGAAGCGAAGAAGCAGCGATGCGGCCGCATGACTGACGCGACCGCGCGCCTTAAGTATAACGCATACGACGCGGACGCGTGACTGACGCGACCGCGTGGCAAGGAAAAGCTCCAGATGACGCGACCGCGTGACCCACGCGGACGCGTGACAGAGGCCACGTATCAGAATTTACAAAATACGCTCAAAGCGGATTCTGAAGCCTTTTTGGCCCAAATCCAAGTGCAAAACACATAGACTAGAGGGTATAAAGTGGGGGAATGCATCCATTCAAGGGGAGCTCGCCAATTTTCACTATCCATAATTTAGATTTAGTTTGAGAGAGGTTCTCTCCTCTCTCTCTTACGATTAGGATTAGGATTTAGGACTTCTCTTAGTTTTTAAGAGTGACTCTCGATCCAGGTTTAGTATTTACTTTAATTTATGTTTCTATGCTACTTTTATCTTAATGCTTTTATTCGTATCTATAAATGTTGCCAACTTGACTTATGAACCCTTTCCATGTTATGATTTGAATTAATGATTATTTGAGGTATTTCAGTTATTGATTGCTTTCTCTTTAATTTGTGTTACCATTGCTTTCCATCTAAGGACATCTTTATTCCAACAATTTTACTTTTTCCCTTTTTGGTCTTGGTTAAGAAATCAGTAACTCAACATTATTAAACTCAGCATAATTGATAATCGTTATCTTGCTAATTGAACTGAACTTCAATAATCCCAACTTTTTCTTAGGAAATAAATAGGATTCGAAGGTCAAACTAATTAGTCCCTTGACTTTCCTTTACTTTAGTAAAGGTTAAGTAAGTGGAATTTAGATTCAACTTTCATTATTGTTGAGAGAGATAACTAAGTTGGACTTCCAATTTCTCTTACCTTGCCAAAAGTTTGCTTTATAGTATTTATTTATTTTAATTGCCATTTAAATTATTCGTCATATCTACTCTTCACTCTCAACCCCGATTTTACAACCTCCATAACCAATAATAAGAACATACTTCCCCACAGTTCCTTGAGAAGATGACCCGAGGTTTGAATACTCGGTTAACAATTTTTAAGGGATTTGTTACTTGTGACAACCAAAATGTTTGCACGAAGAAATTTTTGTTGGTTTAGAGACTATATCTACAACGTGACTGTTTTTATGAACTTCTTTACTGTCAAAAATCCTAACGTCAGGAATCCTTCTGTAAGCAAAATCTCCAAATGGATAGGTGAAGGAAGTCTTTTCTTGATCCTTGGGATCCACCACTATTTGATTGTACCTAGAGTACCCATCCAAGAAGTAATAATTGGCATGGCTAGCCAATCTTTCCAACATCTGGTCAATGAATGGGAGAGGAAAGTGATATTTCCTTGTAGCATCATTCAATCTTCTATAATCTATGCAAATCCTCCATCCAATCACTGTTCTAGTGGGGATCAACTCATTCTTCTCATTGGTGATGACTGTCATTCCTCCCTTTTTTGGTACAACTTGAACTGGACTCACCCATGAGCTGTCAGAGATTGGAAAGATTATCCCAGCATTCCATAGCTTCATGACTTCTTTTTGAACCACCTCCTTTATGGCTAGGTTGAGCCTTCTTTGGGGTTGAACTATAGGTTTTGACTCTTCCTCCAATAGAATTTTATGCATACAAATGGCAGGGCTGATGCCTTTGATATCCTCAATTGTCCAACCCAAGGCTGTCTTGTGAGCTTTTAACACTTCAATCAACTTTGTTTCTTATTCCATGTCTAAGGAGGAGTTTATGATCACTGGTAGGGCCTCTGCTTCTCCAAGGAACATGCATTTAAGGTGAGGGGGAAGAGGCTTCAACTCCTGTTTTTGCTTCACTTTTTCCTTGTCTTCAATGGAGTTCTCTACCACTTCCTCTCCTTGTTCCTCCTGGTTGTCATCTTCCAGTAACTTCTCCTCCACTTCTTCTTCCTGTTGCTCATGACAATTTGCTTCTAACATTTCTCCTACCAGACTTTCTATCATATCCACCTTTATGTAGTTCTCTTGCTCAGGGGGATGTTGCATAGATTTGAAAATATTAATGACCATTTGCTCATTGTGCACCCTGAAGATCATTTCTCCTTTTTCTACATCGATAATAGCTCTTGCTATAGCTAGAAATGGTCTTTCCAGGATAATTGAGTTGTTTCTTTCCTCTTCTGTGTCCAGGATCACAAAGTCTGCAGGGAAGATAAACTCTCCACCCTTCACTAATAGATTTTCCACAACTCCATTGGGTGTCTTGATTGATCTATCAGCCATCACCAATGACACATCCTGGTAAGTTTGATTTCTTCTATGGTAAGCTTTCTCATCATTGAGAGGGGCATCAAGTTGATACTAGCACCTAGGTCATAGAGAGTTTTCTCTAATGTCATCTTGCCTATGGTGCATGAAACCACAAAGCTCCCTGGATCTTTGAGCTTTGGTGGGATACCTCTTTGGATCACAGCGCTACATTCTTCAGTGAGCATAATGGTTTCCTTCTCATGCCAGCTTCTCTTTTTATTGATAAGCTCTTTCAAGAACTTTGCATATAGAGGCATCTGCTCTAATGCTTCAGCAAGTGGGATATTAATCTCTAGCTTCTTGAAGACCTCAAGGAACTTGGGGAATTGTTGATCCTTGAGTTTTTTATGTAGCCTTTGAGGATATGGCAGAGGAGGTGTGTAAGTCTTCTCCACCTGCTTCTTTCCTTGAGATGGTTCCTCCAGTACTTGCTTCCCTTTCCTTGAAGCTTAGAGCTGCTCATCTTTCTCTTTAGGCTCTTCTTTGTTCTTCTTGCTTGCTGTCATCTCTTCCTTGTTGTTAGCCTCATCATGCTTGCTGATGGCCTTGTCATTGTCCATCGGCTTCTTATTAGCTTCAGTGTTACTCACCAAGATTTTTCCACTCCTCAGTTGGATGGCTTTGCATTCTTCTTTAGGATTTGGAATGGTATCACTTGGGAGTAAGCTTGTTGGCCTTTCAATCATTGCTTGCTTGGACAGTTGTCCAATTTCCCTCTCTAAGTTTCTCATTGAAGCTTCCTGATTCTTGCTTGTTAACTCCTGATGCTTCATCATTTTTTCCATTAGTATCTCCAAGTTAGAGATCCTTTGAGTGTCTTGTGGTATTTGTGGCTGGTTGTGGGGTGTAGAGGGTGGATGATAGGTGTTTTGGTTAGTGATTGGGTTATTAGGTGGATAGTAGCTGAAATTTGGGTAGTTATTTTGGGATTTTCTATATGGATTGGGGTTAGTATTTTGCTAGTTGTTGTTTGTGTTTCTTGAGTTGTTGTGGTTTGAATTTATTTGCCATGGCTGTTGGTTTTGATTGTGGTTATCTCCCCATCTTAAATTTGGATGGTTCTTCCAAGAAGGGTTGTATGTATCTATATAGACTTTATTCTGGCTGGATCCTTGGTTGTGCATGTAATTCACTTGTTCCTGCTGCTGATCTTCACCACTTTCCTCACTTTGTCCCCACCCAGTTGGTGGTTGATTAGTGACATTCACTGATGTAACTTGTAAGCTGTCAATCCTCTTAGCCATCTGCTCAAATTGTTGTTGGATTTGCTACTGCATCACCTTGTGTTGAGCTAGGATAGTGTCCACTCCTTCTAACTTTAGTACTCCCTTTCTTTGAGCTGGTTGGCGTTGCCTTTGATGAGCAAAGAAGTATTGATTATTTGCCACCATATCTATGAGGTTTTGGACTTCCTCTGCTGTCTTCATTAATTACAATGAGCCTCCTGCTGAGTGGTCTAGTACTTCCTGAGCTTTCAGTGTTAATCCTTCATAGAAGTTTTGAAGGATGTCCCATTCATTGAATATTTCAGGGAGACATTTTCTAATCAGGGCCTTGTATCTCTCACATGCCTCATAGAGAGATTCTGCATCCATTTGTGTGAGGGTTTGCACCTCTGTCTTGAGCCTGATGATCCTTTGAGGTGGGTAGAACTTGGCTAGGAACTTATTCACTAGATCCTCCCAACTAGTGATGCTTCCTTGTGGGAAGGCTTCAAGCCATTGAGCAGCCTTGTCCCTCAATGAAAATAGAAATAGCAACAATTTGTATATGTCTGGATGCACACCATTGGACTTCACTATGTCACAGATCCTCAAGAAAGTAGATAAATGCTGATTTGGATCTTCTAGAGGGCTTCTTCCATATGAGCAATTGTTCTGTTCCAAAGTGATGAGTTGGGGCTTCAATTTAAGGTTGTTTGCATGGACATTTGGGGTAAGAATGCTACTCCCACAATGCCTTGGATTAGCAAACGTATATGAAGCCAAAACTCTCCTCTGGGGTTGACCATTGTTATTGGCCACTCCCACTATTGGATTTGTTGAATTTTCCTCCATTTCTTGGAATTCTTCTTCAAAAGGCTCTTCTTCTCCAATAATTCCCTTTCCTCTTGCTTCTCTTCTTAGTCTTCTAAGAGTCCTTTAGTCTTGGTCACAAAAGGTAGGGATCTCTCTCCTTGCTTCTGACATACAACAGTAAGAAAAATAAACACAGAACCAGAAACAAAAACAATTCACTCTACTGATAGAGTGAAGTTAGTGTTAGCTTAAGCAAAAATTCAAACAGTTAATGTGCTTAGTAAAATTAAAAAGAAAAAGTGCTTGATCTAGACCACCACCTTACTTAATCATTGTCAATCTAGATCAATCCCCGGCAACGGCGCCAAAAACTTGATGGTTTGAAATGAAATTCCAACACCTAAACTCACCGGCAAATGTACCGGGTCGCATCAAGTAGTAATTACTCACAAGAGTGAGGTCGATCCCAAAGGGATTGATGGATTGAGCAATTTTAGTTAGGTGGTTAATTTAGTTAAGCAAGCAGTTGATGATTTGAGTGAGATTTGAATAACAGAAGCTAAATTGCATGGAAATAAAAGGGAGAGAGGAAATCGACAGAAAAGTAAAGTGCAGAAGAGTAAATTGCATGAAACTTAAAGTGCAAGAAAGTAAAAAAGCTGAATCTTAAAGTGCAAGTAATGTAAATGACTGAAGCTTAGATTGCAAGAAATGTAAATAGATGAAGCTTAGAGTGCAAGAAATATAAATTGCTTGAATAGTAAAGGGATGTGGGAGCTAGGATTTAGAATTCAACAAGAGAATGTAAAGAGAGGTTAAGCAGAGTAGTAGAAGATGAACTAAGTTGCTAAAGATCTAAACAGAAAAGTAAAATTGCTTGAAGAACAAAACAGAAGGCAAACTTAGCTCAATTGTAAAATCTAAAAGAGAAATTGAAGATCCAAGAGGAGCAATGAGATTAGAACAAGGATCTAGATCTAAATTACACCCTTGATCAAACAGAAAATAAATTGTAGAAGAAATGTAAGTGAAAGCTCAGATTCAATCCTCAATCCTTAGAATTGTTCAGAAGAAGAACAAAGAGGGATTTCAGATCAAGAGTTGAAACAAAATTCCTTCAATCTCAATCTAAAATTTAGAAACAGAAAGTAAGAAATGTAGAAGTAAAAACAAAGAGAAAGAGAACTCAAATCTCAATCCCAATTCCCAAATTCAAAAATGAAAGCTAAAGTAAAAAACTAAAATTGAGCTCAAAGGTAAAACTAAAAACAAAAAAAAGGTCCTCTACAAATCAAACTAACTCCTATTTATACACTTTCTAATTTTGATTTTAAAATTTGGAGTGGACTTTTTCATTTGGTGAAGAATTGGATCCAAATTAGTTTTTAATTTAAAATTGGAACATGGGGACACCTTCCAAGGGAGCGCTCAGTGAAGTAACCAAACGTAGCACTCCCTTTGCTTTGTGCCTTGGCTCATTTGATGCGTGACAAGCATTCTTCATGGCGCTCAGTTTACTTAGATAACGTAGCGCTTCATTTGCTTGAGTAAGGCTCCCACTTTCGAGCCTTGGTCATTGCAATTTGGCCAATTTCTTCAGCAAAGTGGCACTCAGTGAATGTTAGCAACATAGCGCTACTAGCTTTGGGTGGGACTCCCCCTTCGAACCATGGTGAAGCCACTTTCGTGCCCATTTCTGATGAAGAGTAGCGCTTAGTTAAGTAAGGGAATGGAGCACCCCTCTCTTTGCTTCCTTATAGCACTCCTTCCTTGCTAGCATGTGCCTGGTTTGAACCTTGCTAGCTTCATTTTGGACACTTTCCTTGCATACTAGAGCTCCTTCCCTCTCTTAGTTCATGGGTTCGAATCCTGGCTCCTTCACTAGCAATTGTCGCATCATAATTTTCTTTGGAATGGAGCCCGATAAAGTTAACTAAGTTAACTGAGCGCTATGCCTTTGCCTTGTTCCCTTGGGTGCTTAGTTACTTATTTCAACGCAGCATCCTTGCCTTTGTGCACTTGGCTTTGGTTGCTTGGTCTCTAGCGCTCAAATAGAGAGCGCTATGCTCAATTAGTGAGCGCTATGCCTTGGCCTCTTGATGCCCCTTTGGTGAGCGCCACGCTTTTTTGTCTTGGGTCATGCTTTTCAAAGCGTGGCCTAAAGTCCAAAGCGTGCTCTAACTTCAAAAGTGTGCCAAAATCCTTTTTGTCACCATTTCTTCACCTACAAATAATCAAAACAACAAATCAAAGCATCTCCAATTTCACAAGGTTTCTAAATTATTCAAAAACCAACTAATTCTAGCTTAAACCTTATGATTTCGTGTCAAATAATTAATGGTTAATTGAATTGACATAACCATGCAATTTCACTCAAAATTACTTACTTATAATGTAAGAAAATGCATAAAACCTAATGAAACAAGTGAAAAATGCTTGAAAAGCTAGCATAAGATGACTTGTCATCAAGGTGATTATGAGATTCTGCGCTTAAAGTTGTCTTTCTAAAGCTTTTACAAAAAACTACCTTTTCTGTATTATTTTATTATTATTTATTATTTTATTAATATATTTTTGAAAATTAACTTACCTTTTACTTTTAACTTTAAAATTCACTTTTTACTACCTGTAACTTTTAATATTTCTACTTTAACCACCCTAACTTTTGGAAATTACAAAATAACCCCTCAAACACCAAAATAATTACAAACTTGCCCTTTTTAAGATCTAAAAGGTGTTCTTCAATGTTCTTCATCATACTCAAAGTATTCTTCGTGTTCTTCGTAAATTTTTCAAATTCTTTGTTTTACCTGTTTTTCAATCTTTTCAACAACCGATTTTTACTATAATTCAAAATAACATTGCAGCCACTAAAGCCCCATATTTTCCCCTTGATTACAACATAAATTGAACCCCAATTTAAGGGTTAGGGTTCGTTTTTCCAGCAGCCATGAAGAACACAAATTCAAAGTTGACTATCATTAAATTTTATCAAATTTTCACCAAATTTTCTACAAGAATCACTGATTCACTCATATAAACCATCAATTTCAAGCACGGCCAAACCATATCATAATCAAACAACTCAAACACAATTAATCAAGATTAATTTCATCAAACCCTACCTTGATTCGCTGCCTCAAATCCGATTATGCTTTTAGGTGTTCTTTTTACACTTTTTCCTCCTAAAACACATCAAGAACAACTTTGAATCCATAAAACCTCAACTGACCAAACCTTAATCGACATGTTAGGAAGGGATTCCTCACCTTAAACGTGCTAAGAATTGAAGATTCTTGGCTCACAAGTCAAGCTAAGCAAGATATCTAAGGAAGAACATCAAGAAAACACATGTTTTAAGCATGCTTCGTTGAAAACCGAATTTAAAGGGGAAAAGGACAGCCATCTAACCTTATTTCCAGCCTTGATAAGTTACATGGTTGTGTAGAGAAAGAAGAGAGGATCGTTTTGGTGTAATCAGAGTTTTGATTTGAGTTTTAGTTCAGAAGAAATCAAGCTTTGAAGATTTAAGTGTCATGAAAGTTTCTCTCTTTTCTCTCTTGTAATTTTCGGCCAAAATAAAGAAATGAGACAACCTTGAAGGGCTTGGGGGTGTAAGGTGAGTTGTGATTGGTTGGCCTGGAGGTGGATTAAAATAATATTAAAATATCTCATGTGTATAACTACTAAAACTAGATGTATCGGAACACTCGTAAAAACATCTCTAAAAATTTTTTTCTGAGCTACTAGCATAAATGACACTAGTAACATATTTAATATGAGAATAGAACATGTATGATGAGGCATTATCATTGCTAAAGTCATCAAAGAGTGCTGGTGCTAAGCTGCACCAATAAACTGTGAATCCGGTTAATCCGATTTCTTGTTTTTAACTAAAATAGACCAGGTAACCTTATAATATCATTCAAGCATATTCTAATACTAATATAATGATAATATTATACTATTATCTCTCTTATCTCATGAATCAAGTCTGGTTCATCAAACAGAGACTATTTACGAAAATTAGAATCAAAACTCCTAACCGATATGGTTCAAAAACTAGGTTCTTCGTGATTGCGTTATCGAGCTTGCATCAGAAGAGGTTCTAGATTAAGGATGACATAATTACAATGAGGATTGAGATGTTTGATGATACAGCAGAGGTGTTCCCTTTACTGATCTTCAGGAAAAATCCGTGCCTTCAGAAAAGATCTCGCGTATTCGAAAAATGGGGTTGTTACATGTTCAACCCCTTCTTTCTCTTCTTCAGCAATCATGCCTTCCTCCAATTGCTCCAATACAAAATCCTACTCCTTGTTCTCCACCGGAGTTTCTAATCTCTCCTTCATGCTACACTCTTCTATTGATTATCCACAATTGGCAATGGGAGTGCCTTGAGTGCATGAGTATCGGGAGGCTAAAGTGTTTACTACCTTGGTCAAAGTAGCCATGAATTCTAGTGTCTCCCTTTGCATTTCTCTTTGCCCTTGAAGTAACAAAGTGAGAGAATCCTCCATTGGGGCTTGGGGTGGATAGGAGGGTTTATTATTTGGAGGAAGGGTTCATAATAGGAAGGTGGTTCTTCTTGGTGAGGGTATGGAGATGGTGTGTATTGATGTGGTTCTTGGGAGTAATTGTGGTGGAATTGTGGTGGTTCTATGGGTTTTCTCTCATAATAGTCATAAGGATGTGGTAATAGAAGTTGGTAATATGATGGAGGTTGATCATAGGAAGGTGTGTGGTACAATGGGACTTGTGAGTATGGTGGTTAAGGGCTATGTTAAGGAGGGGGTTCATAGGTATATGGTGGTGGTTGTTGATTGTCACAAAGAGATCCACCATAACCATTGTCTTAGTATGCATCATGGAATGGTTGTTGTTCATAGTACATTGGAGGGGGTTGTTTCCAAGAGGATTGATCATATGCATATGGCTCCTCCCACATTTGATTGTTCTATCCTTGATGCGTATCTTCATTGTTATCTCCACATCTTACAACATAATTGTAACCAAACTCATGGCCAAAAGGATGAGAATTCATGGTAGGAAGGGAAAATAAGAACAAAAACTAGTAACATAAAGAGAACAAACTCCTACAACTTCCAAAAACTAACAAAGAAGCAAAAGGCAAATATATTCACAATATTCACATATATACAATAACCAATAACAAGGAACACATTTGCAATTCCCTGGCAACGGCGCCAAAAATTTGATAGAGGAAAATTGTCGGTAAAGAATTTCTCAATGAAATCTCATTGCAAGTATAGTTCCAAACCAACAAACAATCCTCAATCAAAGTTTAATTTGTTTGTCACAAGTACAAACCCCAATAAAAATAATCGAAGTATTTAAATCCTAGGTCGTCTCTCAAGGAATTGCAGGGAAGTGTGCTTAATTATTGGTTATGGGAAAGTGTTTTTGGGGATTTGGAATAAGAGACAAGAAAAATAAATGGCAAGAAAGTAAATGAAACTTAAATGATAAAAAGTCTTGGCAAGGGTTGATGGTTAAGGATTAGTTGTCTTCACCAAGAAACCAGTAATACCACATACAGTGAGTTGTGTCTTGTCTCTAGAGCATGTGGAGTTCATTCATGAGAAGACAGGAAAAAAATTTACTGTAAGGGGTGAAATTCTGAGCCCATATCATTCTCCGTAAGGAGCTAATCGTCAAGCTAGTGACATTAAAGAAGCGCTTGTTAAGAGGCAACCCAACCTTATTTAGTTATTTCTATTTCCTCTAATTTCTTAAGTGTGTTTTTCTTTAGTTATTTCTTTAGGTTCATGATCATGTGAAGCAGTTAGAATAGAGACAGAAAGGCTCAGCAATGAAAACATAACACTCTAGATAGAGTGTCTTGCTGGCATTGCATGCCAGCCAGGGAGCACTGGCTGGGCATTCAATGCCCAAATTGGCAGACTTGCTGGCGTTGAACGCCAGCCAGAGGCAGAGCCAGGGCGTTCAACGCCCCAATTGGCAGCATAGCTGGTGTTGAATGCCATCCAAGAGCATAGTGTTAGGCGTTCAACGCCCATGAAGAAGGGAAGGGAATCTAAATTCCCTAGCCTCTCAGGACCAGTGGGTCCCACAGCATTTTCACCTACCCCACTTCTTCCCTCTTCTTTTTCACACTTCCCCATACACTCTTCCTTATAAACCCTAGCCCAATCACATCTATATCACTTCCCCAAAACCATCAAAACCCCCACCAACCCCCACCCACTTTAAAATCAAATTTTTCTCCTATTTACCCCACCCATGACCGAACCTTAACCTAGCCCACTCCTATAAATAACACCTCTTACTAACCCTTCCTATACACACTTCATACACTCTAAAGCCCCCTTGGCCGAATTCCTTCTCCCCCTCCATCTCCATCTATTTTCTTTTTCTTCTACTCTATTCTTCTCTTTTATTTATTTTTGCTCAAGGACGAGCAATGCTTTTAATTTTGGTGTGGGAAAAGCGTTGCTTTTTGCTTTCCATTACCACTTATGGCACCTAAAGTTGGAGAACCTCTAGAAAGAGAAAAGGAAAGGTCGTAGCCGCCACCTCTAAATCTTGGGAGATGAAGAGATTCATCTCCAAAGCCTACCAAGACTACTTCTATGAAGTAGTGGCAAAGAAGAAGGTGATCCTAGATGTCCCTTTTATGTTTAAGAAGAATGAGTATCCGGAAATCCGAAGACAGATCCGGAGAAAAGGTTGGGAAGTCCTAACCAATCCCATCCAAGAGGTTGGGATCTTAATGGAGCAAGAGTTCTATGCTAATACATGGGTCGCAAAAAACCATGACATTAGTGTGAACCCTAATCCTAGAAATTGGAGCACCATGGTCTGAGGGAGAATCTTGGACTTTACTCCGAAAAGTGTGAGGTTGGCATTCAACTTGCCTTTGATGCAAGGAGACCCACATCCTTACACTAGAAGAGTCAACTTTGATCAAAGACTGGATCAAGTGCTCTCAGACATCTGTGTGAAATGAGCACAGTGGAAAAAAGGATTCCCAAGGCAAGCCCACTCAACTAAGAAGGCTTGACATTAAGCCTGTTGCTAGAGGATGGTTGGAATTCATCCAACACTCTATCATCCCTACTAGCAATCGGTTAGAAGTGACTATTGACAGAGCCATCATGATTCATTGCATCATGATTGGGAGTGAAGTGGAAGTACATGAGGTGATACTGATGACAAGTCATCTTAGCCTAGTTTCACTAGCATTTTTCTTTTGTTTTCAATTGAATTATGCACTTTCTTGAGCCAAAAGCAAGCCAATTGGGTGGATTTTCATGTTTCCTTTGATTTAATCAACCATGTATGAATTCATGCTATTTCATGAGGTTTTATGCTATAATTGTCATATATTATGAAAGAATGAATATCTCATGATTTTGAGCATAGCTTTGATGTGTTTGGTTGATTAATGATAGGTGAAGAAAGCTTGGAGAAAGGTTGATGCAAGAAGGAATGGCTAGGAGGAATGACTTGAGTCTTGAATTAATTATGAACCAGGAAGCAAAAGCTGGAGCAAAAGTTAGCCCCTAACTTTTTGGCTAACTTTTGGAATGAAAAACACTCCCTGGATGCACCAAAAGTTTGCGCCAACGTTAGCCCCTAACTTT
>NC_029792.2:68138793-68152497 GCF_000816755.2 Arachis ipaensis
TTATTTGAGTGTCATGTGTAGCAAGTTCATTTCCTTTTCTTTATACTTGACACATTATTCACTATAGACACTTGGCTCACATTCCTTCTTAGAACATTGATGCCCAGCACCTCTTTGGGCTACTAAATGCCTTGTAGTTAGGTTGCTCTTGATAGTGGACTTTCAGCTGATGATCCGAGGTTAGTTAACCCAAGTCACCAAGTGTTGATGCACTCCAAAGAACTTAATAATCCAAGCAGATCCTAGTACAAAGACACCACAGGCATATATTCTAAGGTTCAAGCTATTGGTGTCTAGCTTTGCTTTTTTTTATTTTTCTTTTTTTCTGTTGCCATTTTTGGCTTTTTTTTCTCTTTTTGTTTTTCTTTTTAACCTAGGACTTTTATTTTATTGAGATTCATAGACAGTTGATGACAAGTCATCTTAGCCTAGTTTCACTAGCCTTTTTCTTTTGTTTTCAATTGAATTATGCACTTTCTTGAGCCAAAAGCAAGCCAATTGGGTAAATTTTCATGTTTTCTTTGATTTAATCAACCATGTATGAATTCATGCTATTTCATGAGGTTTTATGCTATAATTGTCATATATTATGAAAGAATGAATATCTCATGATTTTGAGCATAGCTTTGATGTGTTTGGTTGATTAATGATAGGTGAAGAAAGCTTGGAGAAAGGTTGATGCAAGAAGGAATGGCTAGGAGGAATGACTTGAGTCTTGAATTAATTATGAACCAGGAAGCAAAAGCTGGAGCAAAAGTTAGCCCTTAACTTTTTGGCTAACTTTTGGGCAAAAGTTGGAGCAAAAGTTAGCCCCTAACTTTTTGACTAACTTTTGGCATGAAAAACACTCCCTGGATGCACCAAAAGTTTGCGCCAACGTTAGCCCCTAACTTTTTGGCTAACGTTGGCACCTGAAAAACTCCCTGGGCTAGCAAAAGTTTGCGCCAACGTTAGCCCCTAACTTTCTGGCTAACGTTGGTATCAGCAAAACAAGGGTGCTGATGTGAAAAGTTGGAGCAAAAGTTAGACCCTAACTTTTACTCCAACTTTTACTCAAGCTTTCATGATTCAAACCCGGTTCAATTCGGTTCTTCTCCAAACTCCAAGAGCAATCAACCAAGGCCTCTCTCAACCCAATTCCACCAAGAGCAAAGGCCCAATTGAAGGCTTAAAGACCATTTGAAGAAAGTGTATAAATAGCATAGGATTTAAGTTTTCAGGGAGCTTCCTCTTTTAGTTTTTCAGAAGAGCTTTCTTTTTGGTTTTGCTTAGAGCTCACTTTTATTTTTCTTAGCATTGTTGTTTAATTGAAGAGAATATAGGAGGAGAATTGATCTCTCTTCTTCCTTGTTCTTGCCCAGCACTCTTTACTTTTCTTGTCTTGGATTTTGGGTGGAGAATTGAAGAAATTCTATTTCAATCTCACCTTGAGATCTTGCTTTATTTTCTGCTCAATTGAATTTCAGTTTCGGTTAATTGCTTTTCATCTACTTTCTTTGCAATTTACAAATTCTTTTGCAATTGTTCTTGTTGGATCTAGGAAGGCATTGAGATCTAGACTTGGTTTTCTAGTCTCTTGGGTCCTGAGATCCGGATTTCCCATTTCCCATTCCCTGTTTACTGTTTTCATGCTTCTTTACATTTCTATTTTAAGATCCGGTTTGATTCAAGACATCCTTTACTTCTCTGTTTGTTGCAATTTACTTTTCCTTGTTTAATTTCTGCAAATCCAACTCCCAATTCCCTTTACAATTCAAGCTATTTACATTTCTTGCACTTTAAGATTCTGCAATTTACATTTCTTGCGTTCTAAGTTTCTGCCATTTAATTTCTTGTTCTTTAAGATTCAGCACTTTAATTCCTGTTCTCTATTATTTCATGCCAATTACCCATTCCCTTTACTTTCTATGCAATTTAAATTCTGCAAATCACAAATCTCTCAACCAAATCTTGATTCGCTTGACTAAATTAACCACTAAACTAAAATTGCTCAATCCTTCAATCCCTGTGGGATCGACCTCACTCCCGTGAGTTATTATTACTTGATGCGACCCGGTGCACTTGCCGGTTAAGTTTGGGTGTTTTGGAGAAATTCGTTTCTCCGCAAAAATATCCCATCAAGTTTTTGGCGCCGTTGCCGGGGATTGATTAGATTGACAATGATTAAGTGAGGTGGTGATCTAGATCTAGCATTTTTATTTTCTGTTCCTTTAATTTTTAATTAACCCACTAACTGTTTGAATTTTTGCTTAAGCTAACTAAAACTTCATTCTAGCAGTAGATTGAAGTGTCAATGGTTTGTGTGTTTCTTATGTTTTGCTTGTATGTCAGGTACAAGAAGAAATACACCCATCTTTCATGAATAAGATGAAAGAACTCTTAGAAGGTTAAGAAGAGCTGAAAGAGGGAAAAATATTGTTGGAGAAGAGGAATCAGAAGAAGAATTCCAAGATATGGAGGAACATTCAACCAATCCACCAGGTGGAGCAGACAACAACAATAACAATCCACCCCAGAGGAAAGTTTTAGCTTCCTATACTTTTGCAAATCCTAGACATTGTGGAAGTAGCATCTTAACTCCAAATGTCAATGCAAACAATTTTGAACTAAAGCCACAACTCATCACTTTGGTTCAAAACAATTGCTCTTTTGGTGGAGGACCACTTGAAGATTCGAACCAACACTTATCCCCCTTCTTGAGGATTTGTAACACTGTTAAAACTAATGGTGTGCCTCCTGACAGCTACAAGCTATTGCTATTCCCATTTTCTCTCAGAGACAAGGCCACTCAATGGTTGGAATCCTTTCCAAGAGACAGCATCAACAATTGGGATGATTTGGTAACCAAGTTTCTTGCCAAATTTTACCCACCTCAAAGGATCATAAGGTTGAAGACTGAGGTACAAACATTTACACAAATGGAGGCTGAACCCATCCATGAGGCACGGGAGAGATACAAGGCTCTAATCAGGAAATGTCCTCCTGAAATGTTTACTGAGTGGGATAAGCTGCAGAATTTCTATGAGGGCTTAACATTGAAATCTCAAGAAGCTTTGGATCATCCAGCTGGAGGTTCCTTGCAACTCATGAAAACTACAGAGGAAGCTCAAAACCTCATTGATATGGTGGCTAACAACCAATATTTCTTTGCTCATCAAAGAAACCGCCAACCATCACAAAGAAGAGGAGTAATGGAGCTAGAAGGAGTGGACTCAATCTTGGCTCAAAACAAGATGATGCAGCAGAAAATTCAACAACAATTTGAGCAAATGGCCAAGAGAATTGATAGTCTCCAAGTTGCAGCAGTTAACACAAGCCAACCATCATCCACATGCTATGTGCGGGGAGTGAAAGTAGATTTTAGCTCGGATGCAATAAAAAAAGTCTTGGGACTAAAATCAGTTCGCTTTAGTGAACCGGGATACCACCAAAGGGTAAATGGTGATCCGGATTATGATGGGATTGCTAGAGATATTTGTATGGAAAACTCAGAGTGGGAAGGAGATGACAAGAATAAATACAAGTATTTGAAGAGAGTTAGCCTTACCCCGGAAGCAAAGGGATGGTATGAGTTGTTGAAAAGATCAATTCTGGCTACAGTAAACACCTCAGAAGTTAACAAGAATAGAGCTATTATGTTGCATTGCATAATTGTGGGAGGAGAGGTAAAAGTTCATAAAATTCTGGCAAAGGACATTCAAAAGCTAGCTGAGAAGAATTCAGCCGGATCTTGGTTGTACTATCCGAGTACCATTTGGAGGTTGTGTGCAAAGGCTAAAAGAACATGCTTTTCAATCTCATGAATTATTTGTAAAGTTGGAACAAATGCAAGCTGAAAATTTGAGGGCTCTCAAAGAGTTCACAACACTCCAAGATGCAAGATATGAAGTCCAAGCCGACTACAACATAAATAGTCAAATCAAGCTAAACTATATTGGAGAGCATATGCACAACATGGATCCAGCTTTTCCAACCTTTGATGAATTCTTCAAAAGGAGAAGTGAGATAGAAGTAAGCAATGCAATGAAGCTTGAAGATAGAGTAGAGGAAGCAATGAATAGAGCTGGGTTCTGGCGGGATCAACAGACAACAGACATGGACACAGGGAACACCAGCAACCAGGTGTATGAAAGAAGAAAGAAAAAGTATGACAAATAAAAGGTGGACTTGCTCCTTGTTCAACACTAAGAAAGCATGCATTGTGTCTGTTTTAAGTGGTCCTTGCATCTTTAAGTAGTTGTCATAATTAATAGTCTTTGCATCTTGTTTGTTTCTCTTAGAATAAGTAAGCTAGTCTATGTGTGTGCTTGTGTGTTTACTTTCGCTGAACAAAAAGCATGCTTTGTCCCCTGCATTTTCAATTCAATAAAAGAAATGTTTGAATGTGAAGTGAGATAGTTCTCTGTTAGATAGAAGTAAAATAAAAGTAAGTGGTGGTATGTGTGTGATTATATAATAGCTCACCTTTAATGAATAAGAACACTAGGATGTCTCCTCTTAAGTAGAAAGTAGCTACTGTCTATGAATCTCAATTGAATAAAAATCCTTGGTTAGAAAGAAAAACAAAAAGAAAAAAAAAGGGGAGAAAAAGAAATAGCCAAGAAGTGGCAGAACAAAAGAAAAACAAAAAGAAACAAAGCTGGACACCAATAGCTTGAACCTTAGAATATATGCCTGTGGTGTCTTTGTATTAGGATCTGCTTGGATTATTAAGCTCTTTGGAGTGCATCAACACTTGATGACTTGGGTTAACTAACCCGGGATCATCAGCTGAAAGTCCACTATCAAGAGCAACCTAACTACAAGGCATTTAGTAGCCCAAAGAGGTGCTGGGCATCAATGTTCTAAGAAGGAATGTGAGCCAAGTGTCTATAGTGAATAATGTGTCAAGTATAAAGAAAAGGAAATGAACTTGCTACACATGACACTCAAATAAAGCTCATGAACAAGATAATAGCCAAGGATAAAGGAATAATGAGAGGTCATAGCAGTATGTTACTTGAAGCTTGAAAGAGGCTTTCTAGGCTTAAGAGTCAATAAGAGGTGAGTGTGTACATATCCACATAAAACCCCATGAACTATCAATAACACTCTACTAGCATGAACATCCTCGCCCATTTCATTCTTTCTTCTCAATAAATCATTTCTTGCTTGGGGACAAGCAAGCTTTAAGTTTGGTGTTGTGATGACAAGTCATCTTAGCCTAGTTTCACTAGCATTTTTCTTTTGTTTTCAATTGAATTATGCACTTTCTTGAGCCAAAAGCAAGCCAATTGGTTGGATTTTCATGTTTCCTTTGATTTAATCAACCATGTATGAATTCATGCTATTTCATGAGGTTTTATGCTATAATTGTCATATATTATGAAAGAATGAATATCTCATGATTTTGAGCATAGCTTTGATGTGTTTGGTTGATTAATGATAGGTGAAGAAAGCTTGGAGAAAGGTTGATGCAAGAAGGAATGGCTAGGAGGAATGACTTGAGTCTTGAATTAATTATGAACCAGGAAGCAAAAGCTGGAGCAAAAGTTAGCCCCTAACTTTTTGGCTAACTTTTGGGCAAAAGCCTCCATGAATAACTAAGGAGAGGCCAACGTTGGAGCAAAAGTTAGACCCCTAACTTTTGCCCCAACGTTGGTATCAGCAAAACAAGGGTGCTGATGTGAAAAGTTGGAGCAAAAGTTAGACCCTAACTTTTACTCCAACTTTTACTCAAGCTTTCATGATTCCAACCCGGTTCAATTCGGTTCTTCTCCAAACTCCAAGAGCAATCAACCAAGGACTCTCTCAACCCAATTCCACCAAGAGCAAAGGCCCAATTGAAGGCTTGAAGACCATTTGGAGAAAGTGTATAAATAGCATAGGATTTAAGTTTTCAGGGAGCTTCCTCTTTTAGTTTTTCAGAAGAGCTTTCTTTTCGGTTTTGCTTAGAGCTCACTTTTATTTTTCTTAGCATTGTTATTTAATTGAAGAGAATTTGGGAGGAGAATTGATCTCTCTTCTTCCTTGTTCTTGCCCAGCACTCTTTACTTTTCTTGTCTTGGATCTTGGGTGGAGAATTGAAGAATTGGAATTCATCCAACACTCTATCATCCCAACTAGCAATCGGTCAGAAGTGACTGTTGACAGAGCCATCATGATTCATTGCATCATGATTGGGAGTGAAGTGGAAGTATATGAGGTGATACCTCAAGAACTGTACAAGATAGCTGAAAAGCCTTCCACCAAATCAAGGTTAGCTTTTCCTCAACACATTTTTCATCTATGCAATTCAGCTGGAACTGTCATAGAAGGAGACATCTTCATTGTGGAGGACAAGCCCATCAATAAGAAGAGGATGGAGCAAACTAGAGAGCATGCACATGAGCCTGTACAACCGCCTCAACAAGAAATCCCTAGGATACCTCAAGGGATGAAATTTTCTCCTCAAGGCTATTGGGACCAATTGCATAATTCTCTTGGAGAATTGAACACTAATATGGAGCAATTGAGGTTGGAGCATCAAGAGCATTCCATTATCTTCAATGAAATAAGAGAAGATCAAAGGGCTATGAGGGAAGAACAACAGAGACAATGGCGTGACATTGAAGAGATCAAGCACTACATTGGATCCTCAAGGATGAGTAGTAGCCGCCATCACTAAGGTGGATTCATTCTCTTAATCCCCTTTTCTTATGTTATTTTTCTGTTATGTTTTATTGTCTGTTCTCTTATTCTTGTTGCATGATCATTTCTATCTATTCTTAAAGATATAAAATATTCCATATATCGCTCACCTTACTTAAAAGAAAATTTTATTTGAAAAAGAATTCAGAGACACATGAATTTCGAGTTTATCTTAAGAATAGTTCAATTATCTTAATGTGGTGGCATTACTTTTATTTTCTGAATGTATGAATGAATAGTGCATGTTTGAAATTAGAATTAAGAATGTTGGCTCTTGAAAGAATGAGGATAAAAGTGAAATATTATTGATAAGCTGAAAAATCTAAAAATTGATTCTTGAAGTAAAATGCAATAAAAAAATTAGATATATATGCTTGCGAAAAAAAAAAGGCAAGCTGAAAAAGAGAGAAATAAAAAGCAGAAAAAGCCAATAGCTCTTTAAACCAAAAGGCAAGAGCAAAAAGCTAATAACCCTTTAAATCAAAAGACAAGCGTAAAAGGATCTAAGGCTTTGAGTATCAATAGTTAGGAAGGCCTAAAAGAAACAAAATCTTGGCCTAAGCACTTCAAATGGATAGTGTCCCTAACTATATGCTTGTGGTGTGAAGGTGTCAAGTAAAAGAACTTGAGACTGAGCAGTTAAAGTCGTGATCCAAAGTAAAAAGAGTGTGCTTAAGAACTCTGGACACCTTTATCAGGGGATTCTAGCAAAGCTGAATCACAATCCGAAAGGGTTCACCCAGTTAAGTGTCTATGGCATTTATGTATCCAGTAGTAATATTGGAAAACAAAGTGCTTAGGGCCACGGCCAAGACTCTAAAAAGTTGTGTTCAAGAATGAAAAAGAGCTAAACTAGGAGAGTCAATAATATCATCTAGATTCTAAGTTCCAAAAGAGGCCAACACTTCTGAGTTTCAATGGATAATGAGATGCCAAAACTATTCAGAAGCAAAAAGCTACTAAGTCCCGCTCATCTAATTGAAACTGAACTTCATTGAAAACTCTGAGATTTATTGTATCTTACTCTCTTTTTTATCCTACTTTGTTTTTTGTTGCTTGAGGACAAGCAACAGTTTAAGTTTGGTGTTGTGATGAGCGGATATTTTATACATTTTTTTCCATTATTTTCATATAGTTTTTAGCATGTTTTGTTTAAGTTTTATTAATTTTCATAGGTTTTAGTGCAAAATTCACATTTTTTAATTCTACTTCGAGTTTGTGTGCTTTTATTCAATTTCAGATATTTTTTGGCTAAAATTGAGGAGCTGGAGCAAAAGTCTGATTCAGAGGTAGAGGAAGCACTGCAGATGGTGTCAGGATCTGACCTCCTTGCACTTGAAAGAGCTTTTCTAGAGCTATAGAAGTCCAAATGGAGCATTCTCAATGGCTATGGAAAGATAACATCTAGAGCTTTCCAGCAATGTATAATGTAAAAGCACTTCTAGCATATTTTCGAATTCCACATTGTATTTTCTATCAGTATGAGTTTCTAAACCTCCTAGGTTGAGGGGAGGAGCTCTGCTGAGTTTTATGGATTAATAAAGTATTACTATTTTATCGTCAATCCGTGTTTGATTCTCTATTCTAAGATGTATCTTCATTCTTCATCATTATGAATGCGTTGAACCGGCACAAGGTTATCTCATTCTACATGGGTTCAGAGTGAGTCTTTCATCGGAAAATGATGAATGATGAATCCATATTTGACGATATATTTTGGATAGATTTGAGTGGATTTCATCATATAAACCTATATATATTCACCTAAATAGCATGCTTTTGAGTTTTCCTCCTAAATTATGCTTGATTATGAAAACATGCTTTTTTGTGCTTAATATTAGTCAATTCTATTCCAATTACATTCCATTTGATACCTTGATGTTGTTTGTGAGTGATTTCAGATGCAATAGATAGGAATGGCTTGGTAAAGATGGAAGCGGAGCATGCAAGAGGGAGGAAACATGAAGAAAACAAAGGAGAAGCACACAATGGAGTGTACGCACAAGAAGCACAACAGCATATGTGCGTACGCAAAAAATAACTAGAAAATGGGTATAAGATGCTCACGCATCAGTATACAAAAATCCCACTTTTAACCAAAATAGGGGTTTTGCGTACGCGGAAATGGCAAAATAGAAGGAACTTCTCGCGTAGCGTGTACCGCCCACGTACATGAGCGTTCGATTTAACATGTCTGCTACACAGGAGCATGTCCGCGTACGCGAGATATCAAAGCAGCGAGTAAATCTCACATCACGTGTGCATGCTCGCGTACACGACACCTCTTTTTCCCTCAAAAATTTGCTAAATCATAAAAATCTATTTTCTATAACTAACTTCTAACGTTCATAACTTCCTTTGCAAAACTCTAATTTTCTGAAACTTTAAACCATTTTAAAGCTCTGAAAATTATCTTTAATTTGAAATAAATTTCTTTCAAATCCAAAATCTGAGGCTCACGTTATAGACGTCCGGAGTTGGTTAAAAATCAAGTTTTACCAAAAATCACCAAAACCTTTATATTTCCAAAACCTCAATCCATATACAATTATTTAACAACCAAAACAACCCGACATTCATATCCACCTATTTTCAAACACCTCTCATCATCAATCCATACATTCTCATCAACACACTCAAAATCCCCAATCCAATTACAAACATTATTTATCAATTTCATCATCACAATCTATTAAATCTGTTTTCTATAACTAACTTCTAACGTTCATAACTTCCTTTGCAAAACTCTAATTTTCTGAAACTTTAAACCATTTTAAAGCTCTGAAAATTATCTTTAATTTGAAATAAATTTCTTTCAAATCCAAAATCTGAGGCTCACGTTATAGGCGTCCGGAGTTGGTTAAAAATCAAGTTTTACCAAAAATCACCAAAACCTTTATATTTCCAAAACCTCAATCCATATACAATTATTTAACAACCAAAACAACCCGACATTCATATCCACCTATTTTCAAACACCTCTCATCATCAATCCATACATTCTCATCAACACACTCAAAATCCCCAATCCAATTACAAACATTATTTATCAATTTCATCATCACAATCTACTAACATCATCAACCATCACAATCATCAACAATTATCATCGAACATCATCAATATGAATAATCAACACATTATTATAACAAACTCAATAATTTCACCAAACTTACTAAACCTTAATAATTCCATCTAGTTCAACTTATCCTACGGTTAACTAGCCTAAGTTTTTACATTACATTATATGTTATCTACAAGAAACCAAAATCATACATTGGTCGATTCCTCGTCAAAGCCCAAGACACTTCAAATTGCCTCTCCTACATAAGCTCCCAATCAGAATTTCCAATTCCATAAGCCCAATCACCCAAACTTCGTTCCAAAATGCAAAATTGAACTCCTCTAACTCATACAATATCACAATAATCAACATCACTAAATCACCAATTCATAAGGGTTAGGATTTCTTTACCATTACCCACGGGTCAAGTGGATCGAACCTAGTGATTATCCACTAATACAGTATCCCAAATTATTTTATGGATTTTGTATAGAATTCTGAGATGAAGGCGTGGCCACTGACGGCTCGTCAATCGGAGCTCCGAATTAAAAGTTATAGAGGATTCAAGTTTTAAAGGGAAAGGAATTTGGGGTTTCTTCAAATCCCTCTTCTTATTTGTGAATGGAGGAATGAAAGGGAAGGAAGGCTGAAGTAAGCCTTATATATGTTGGGCCTTGGGCCCAATGTGGGTTCGGTTTAACCGGTTCAATTCGACGGCCTAATTTTGGGCCAATATCATTAAAATTAGTGTTAAAATTTATATTTTAATTATTTTTACTTCATTAAATTATAAAATTTAATTTCCTAATTTCTTTAAATAACAATTAATTTATTGGCTAATTATTCACTAATTACTCGGGGTTTACACCTTTGACTTGGGAGACGGCCAACTTAATTTGCTATATTTTTTGGTTAATCGAGCTAAGTCATTTAGGCTTGCATTGTTATGAGATTGATTTTAGAGTAAAATATCCATCTATTTAAGTCAAGTAAACGAGCTAGTTTGATGGATTTGGCTCATTTTGATGATCCTAATTAATTCAAATGCAAACTCAAATTAATCTGTATTGAATGAATTCCAAATGAT
Source organism: Arachis ipaensis (assembly GCF_000816755.2). Taxonomy (NCBI): domain Eukaryota; kingdom Viridiplantae; phylum Streptophyta; class Magnoliopsida; order Fabales; family Fabaceae; genus Arachis; species Arachis ipaensis. The sequence continues at coordinate 68,149,614 of NC_029792.2, forward strand.
TCTAATTAATAATAAAACTTGTACGATCATATGCAAATAAATTCTCATATATAACAATTTAATTATCTTATCTATTATATATTTTTTAGTTTATTTTGTGAGTGAAAATTATCAACATTATGCTCCTATTTCTAAAAATATTGAATTTTTAAACTTGTCTTTAAATTATATTAATTTTAAACTTCAATTCAAATTAATAGCAAACTTTTCATTAAAAATAACAACAAATTTGTGATTTAATTGGGAAAAAAATCATTTTTTAAGGAAAAGCTTTTGATTTGAGTTGTTTGTGAAATTTTTGAGAATTGACATCTTGCTAAAATATTGTAAGTTATTAGTTATTAAAAATTAGCTTGCTAATTATTAGTCACAACTTTGGGACTTTAATTATTCTCTCGTTTAAAATTGCTTTAGATTAGTGACAAAATTATGTCAAATTATATTAGCGTGTTTGGCAAATTTGCTTCAAACTTTTCATGAATTTTCCATGGATTTATATAGAGGTTAGTGATTAGTAACAACATGAAATAAGGACAGAATAAGGACTAATATTTTTTCTGACAAATTTGTAGCAACATGAAATAAGCGAGAAAAGTCTATCAATGGTTAAATGACGCTAATTTCTCACTAAATAAGCTTTTGATTAGTGACTCAATTGTGACCAGTTACTTCTAAAATATTTTCGATTAGCTTTGGACTTGTTATAACTCTGCGGCAGATTTCCAACGAGATTAGCGAGTAATTTGCTACAAAATAGGTAGGATATAGTTTTTGCTTTGCGACAAGATTGTTGTTGCCAAGTTGCTCGCTAAATTAAACTTGCGACAACTTAGCGACAAATGTATTTCGCCAGCTAATTAGCGACTTGAAATTAGCAAACGAAGTGTGTCAGTTGTTAAATGGTCGCAAATTTCTTGCTACTTAAGTCCTAAGCACTCAATATCTGTATTTCCATTTAGCGATTAATTAGCATGGAACACTTTCCTAGCTGAATTAGTTATCTATTGCGACAAGTTAGCGACGACTGTTTTTTGTCGCTACCCTAATTTTGAATTTTACAATATTATGCGACAAATTAGCGAGAAACTAGTTGCTCGCTAAAAATAAAAACTTTGCTGCCAAATTAGCTAGGAAATTGTCCATCGTAAAATGCATTTCAAGTCTTTGTAACGGATTAGCTAGGAACATTGTTCCTCGCTAATTATCCTTTTCACACAAAATTTATTTAGCGACAAACTAATGTGAAGAAGAAGTGGAGGAAGCCATAATTATCAAAGAAGAAGAATTGTTTGAAGACTTAGGAGATGCTGATCCTCCATGGGAATCAAGAATTATGGAGAATTTCGCCGAGCAGTTTTCAATTCATGCTAAGGAGGATAGTGCACAACCCCATAAGCATATATCTTATGAAGAACTGAACGGAATAGCTCAAGAAGCAAGTTTCCGTGGTAATGATCATCATGAATTAAGCCCTCCTGGTAATGAACTCACATCCGCAAGTGAATTCTTTGAGATTGAAGAATCTTCCCTAAGTGAATACAAAGATGATGCAGAGGTAGACTTTTCTCAACCCCCAATTTATGACATGAGTGATGAGGAAGATATCGAAGACTTTGATCAAGACATGGTTATAGTTGAAGAAGTTTGCAAAGAAGTGGAGGAATTCACAGAAGACTACAAGGGAGTAAAGCTTGCAAAATCACTGGAAACACCTATCCCAAGGCCATTACCACCCAATACAAACTTCAAGTGGGTAAAATCCTTAGCCTTTATCTTTACTTTTCCACTTGAATATGGTTTGCTTGAAACAGATGGCCAGCTTAGAGCTCTTTGCGGCTTAAAGAGTAAGAGGGAAATGGCTCGCACTCAGAGCTGGTATGCAAGATTCAATAAAGCTCCACGCTTCAATTTGAGGTACAAGGATTGGTTTTGAGTTCGATTGAATGGGTCTCGGAAGATGTTTGCTCATCTTAGTTAGGATTCAAATTCCATACGACCCGGCTGGAAAAATGTAGATCAAGACAAAGATGGGTACGGAAGTAAGGTTTGGGATCATGGAATTTATCCTGATAATCAATACTCCTGGAGTCTGAAAACCTGCTTTAACTTGCTCGAAGGCTTTACTTGCCTAGTATGGGACCCCAGAGGATATTGGAATTGCAAACGTTGGTGGAGATTTTTGGATGAGTTTAAGCATAAGCCACCATGACAGGGAGCTCAACGAATGTCCAACTTAAGGACTTTAACTAAAAGTGCTAGGTGGGAGACAACCCACCATGGTATGATCGTTCCTTTTTCAATTTTAATTTTATTTCGTTTTGTTTGTTTTTCATTTTATTTTATTGTACCTGGATTTATTCATAACATCTGCATCTGCATTTTACATTATGCATAATGCATAAAAAAAATCACCCCATGCGTGCGCATGGGCCACACGTGGGGGTCGACTCAAAATCGACGTCACAATCCAACGCCTGGAAAGTTGGGCTTGAATCGTGCGGCTGGTATGCGTTACGCACAATTTGGGCCACGTGTTCGTGTCAGTGACGCGAACGCGTCACTTTCACTTCACACACACCATGCGAAAGCGTGGACGATGCGTACCGGTCGCAAGGAAATTTTTGCCCCCTCAATTGAAACAGAGAGTTGCGCCAAAACGACGCTGAAATTGTGCGCTTAGCACAATTCTGAGCGACGCGTATGCGTGCCCCACGCGTACGCGTCACTTTCAATATTCCTCACTCGCGCGATCGCGTCAATGACGCTTTCGCGTCGTTGCGTTTCTGCCTCATCCACGCGTCTGCGTGACTCACGCGTCTGCGTGGATTTGAATCCACTTAACCCAATCCACGTGAAACCCTAGCCCCCCTCCCCCCCGCCGTCC